>NW_027139336.1:0-217899 GCF_035084215.1 Heptranchias perlo
TACCCCCTCTATATCCTTTGCAGACTCTTTGTGTCCTCCTCACAGCCTCACTTTCCCACCTAGCTTTGTATCATCACCAAACTTGGATCCATTACACTCGGTCCCTTTATCTCAGTCATTAATATCGATTGTAAATAGCTGAGGCCCAAGCACTGATCCTGTCTCACCCCACTCGTTCCAGCCTGCCAACCTGAGAATGACCCGTTTATCCCCACTCTCTGTTTCCTGCCCATGAACCAATCCTCAATCCATGCTAATATATTACCCCCAGTCCCATCCGTCCATCTTGGGTAACAACCTTTTATGTGGCACCTTATCGAATGCCTTTTGAAAATCCAAATATACTCCATCCACTGGTTCCCCTTTATCGACCCTGCTAGTTACATCCTCAAAAAACTCTCATAAATTTGTCAAACACGATTTCCCTTTCATAAAACCATGTTGACTCTGCCTAATCATATTATGATTTTCTAAGTGCCCTGTTACCACTTCCTTAATAATGGATTCCAGCATTTTCCCGACGACTGATGTCAGGCTAACAGGCCTGTCGTTCCCTGTTTTCTCTCTCTCACCTTTCTTGAATAATGGGGTAACATTTGCTGCCTTCCAATCCCTGGGACCGTTTTAGAATCTGGAGAATTTTGGAAGATCACTATCTCTGCAGCCTCCTCTTTTCAAACCCTCGAATCTGGTCCAGGGGATTTATCGGCTTTTAGTCTCTCAAGTACTTTTTCTCTTCTGATAATTACTTAAGTTTCTCCCTCTCATTTCCCCCTTGGTTCCCCACTATTTCTGGTGTGTTTTTTGTGTCTTCTACTGTGAAGACAGATTCAAAATATTTGTTTAACGTATCTGCCATTTCCTGATTCCCCATTATAATTTCTCCTGTCTCAGCCTCGAAGGGACCAACGTTTACTTTTGCTGCTCTCTTCCTTTTTACAGACTTGTGGAACTCTTGCAATCCCGTTTTATATTTCTTGCTAGTTTACTCTCATGTTCTATTTTCTC
Organism: Heptranchias perlo; assembly: GCF_035084215.1. Taxonomy (NCBI): domain Eukaryota; kingdom Metazoa; phylum Chordata; class Chondrichthyes; order Hexanchiformes; family Hexanchidae; genus Heptranchias; species Heptranchias perlo. Next base: position 1,009 of record NW_027139336.1, read on the forward strand.
CATTTTTATCAATTTTTTGGACATCCTTTGCTGGTTTCTAAAACTCTCCCAATCCCCAGGCTTGTTACTCGTCTTTGCAGCATTATAGGCCTCTCCTTTTAATCTAATACAATCCGTTACTTCTTCAGTGTGACGTGTGCAGTGTGACGTGTGCAGTGTGCAGTGTGACGTGTGCAGTGTGCAGTGTGACGTGTGCAGTGTGACGTGTGCAGTGTGACGCGTGCAGTGTGACGTGTGACGTGTGCAGTGTGACGCGTGCAGTGTGACTTGTGCAGTGTGCAGTGTGCAGTGTGACGCGTGCAGTGTGACGCGTGCAGTGTGACGTGTGCAGTGTGACGTGTGCAGTGCGATGTTTGCTGTTGGAACCTGTATGTTATCAATAACTCTTGTTTACTAGCTCACCATGACTCAGTTGGGGACACTCTCACCTCTGAGTCAGAAGGTCGTGGGTTCAAACCCCACTCCAGGGACTTGAGCACAGAATCTCGGCCGACTCTCCAGTGCAGTACTGAGGGTTTGCTGCACTGTAGGAGGTGCCGTCTTTCAGATGAGTCTTTACACTGAGACCATATCGGCCCTCTCACGTGTCGTAAAAGATTCCATGGTGTTATTTCGAAGAATAGCACGAGAGTTCTCCCCGATGTCCTGGCCAATATTTATCCCTCAACCAACATCACTAAAATTGATTACTGGGCCATTATCTCAGTTCTGATTGTGGGACCTTGCTTTGAGCAAATTGGCTGCTGTGTTTCCTCCATTACTTGAAATACTCAACTGGAGGAGGGCTGATTTCAGTGAGTTGGAAGGGATCTGGCCCAGGTGGATTGGAAACAAAGATTGTCAGGTGGAACAGTCAATGAGCAATGGGAGGCCTTCAAGGAGGAGATAGTTTGGGTACAGAGTAGACACATTCCCATGAGGGGGAAAGGAAGGGCATCCAAAGTTCGAGCTCCCTGGATGATGAAAGAAATAGAGATTAAAATGAAACAGGAAGAGGAAGCTTATGATAAACAACAGGTTCATAATACAGGAGAGAATCAGGCTGAATACAGAAAGTACAGAGGAGATTGAGAAAAGGGAATAAGAGGGGCAAAGAGAGAGAATGAGAATAGATTAGCGGCTAACATAAAAGGGAACACTAAAGTCTTTTATAAACATATAAAGAGTAAAAGGGTCGTCAAATGAAAGGGTGGGGCCGATTCGGGCCAAAAGAGGTGATCTTATGGTGGAGGCAGAGGGAATGGCTGAGGGACTGAATGAATATTTTACATCGGCCTTCACTCCAGAAGAGGATGCTGCAAATATCACAGTGAAGGAGGAGTGAGGAGAGGAATTAGATCAGATCAAAATCGATATCGAGGGAGGGACTTCAAAGGTCGGCAGCACTCGGGGTCGAAAAGTCACCTGATCCAGATGGGATGCATCCTCGGTTACTGAGGGAAGTAAGGGTGGAAATTCCAGAGGCTCTGGGCACAATCTTCCAATCCTCCTTAAATATGGGAATGATGCCAGAGGACTGGAGGATTGCAAATGGTACATCCCTGTTCACAAAAGGGGAGAGGGATAAACCCAGCAATTACAGGCCAGTCAGCCTAACGTCAGTGTTGGGGAAACTTCGAGAGACAATAATCTGGGCCAAAATTAATTGGCACTTGGAAGAACAAGAGTTAATAAATGAAAGTCAGCATGGATTTGTGAAAGGCAAATGGTATCTGGTAAACCTGATTGAGTTCTTCAATGAAATAACGAGAGGGTTGATGAGGGTAGTGCGGTGGATGCTGTGTATATGGACTTTCAAAAGGCATTTAATGAAGTGACTTGTTGGACATAGTCGACTTGTTGGCAAAATTGAAGCCAATGGGATTAAAGGGACAGGAGCAGGGTGGGTACAGAATTGTCGAAGGGACAGAAAGCAGAGAGCAGTGGTGAACGGTTGTTATACAGACTGGAGGGAAGTTTACAGTGGTGTTCCCCAGGGGTCAGTATTGGGACCACTGCTCGTTTTATATTAATGACCTGAACTTGGGGAAACAGGGCATAACTTCAAAGTTTGCAAAAGACAGAAAGTTTCAAAATGTTGTAAACAGTGAGGAGGATAGTAACAGATTTCAGGAGGACAGAGAGAGATTTTTGAAAGAGGCAGACACATGGCCGATGAAATTTAAGACTGAGAAGTGCAAAGTAATGCATTTCAGTAGGAAGATTGAGAAGAGGCAATATAAACAAAATGGGGCAATTTTAAAGGGGGTGCAGGAACTGAGAGACCCGGGGGGTGCAGGAACAGAGAGACCCGGGGGGGTGCAGGGACAGAGAGACCCGGGGGGTGCAGGAACAGAGAGACCCGGGGGGGTGCAGGGACAGAGAGACCCGGGGGGTACAGGAACAGAGAGACCCGGGGGGTGCAGGAACAGAGAGACCCGGGGGTTACAGGAACAGAGAGACCCGGGGGGTGCAGGAACAGAGAGACCCGGGGGGTGCAGGAACAGAGAGACCCGGGGGGTGCAGGAACAGAGAGACCCGGGGGGTGCAGGAACAGAGAGACCCGGGGGGTGCAGGGACAGAGAGACCCGGGGGGGTCGGAACAGAGAGACCCGGGGGGTGCAGGGACAGAGAGACCCGGGGGGTGCAGGGACAGAGAGACCCGGGGGGTGCAGGGACAGAGAGACCCGGGGGGGTCGGAACAGAGAGACCCGGGGGGGTGCAGGGACAGAGAGACCCGGGGGGTGCAGGAACAGAGAGACCCGGGGGGGTCGGAACAGAGAGACCCGGGGGGTGCAGGAACAGAGAGACCCGGGGGGTGCAGGGACAGAGAGACCCGGGGGGGTCGGAACAGAGAGACCCGGGGGGGTGCAGGGACAGAGAGACCCGGGGGGTGCAGGAACAGAGAGACCCGGGGGGTGCAGGGACAGAGAGACCCGGGGGGTGCAGGGACAGAGAGACCCGGGGGGTGCAGGAACAGAGAGACCCGGGGGGGTCGGAACAGAGAGACCCGGGGGGTGCAGGGACAGAGAGACCCGGGGGGTGCAGGGACAGAGAGACCCGGGGGGTGCAGGGACAGAGAGACCCGGGGGGGGGGTGCAGGGACAGAGAGACCCGGGGGGGGGTCGGAACAGAGAGACCCGGGGGGGTCGGAACAGAGAGACCCGGGGGGTGCAGGGACAGAGAGACCCGGGGGGGTGCAGGAACAGAGAGACCCGGGGGGTCGGTACAGAGAGACCCGGGGGGTGCAGGGACAGAGAGACCCGGGGGGGTGCAGGAACAGAGAGACCCGGGGGGTGCAGGGACAGAGAGACCCGGGGGGTGCAGGAACAGAGAGACCCGGGGGGTGCAGGGACAGAGAGACCCGGGGGGTGCAGGAACAGAGAGACCCGGGGCGGTCGGAACAGAGAGACCCGGGGGGTGCAGGGACAGAGAGACCCGGGGGGTGCAGGAACAGAGAGACCCGGGGGGTGCAGGGACAGAGAGACCCGGGGGGTGCAGGAACAGAGAGACCCGGGGGGTCGGAACAGAGAGACCCGGGGGGTGCAGGGACAGAGAGACCCGGGGGGTGCAGGGACAGAGAGACCCGGGGGGTGCAGGGACAGAGAGACCCGGGGGGGGGTGCAGGGACAGAGAGACCCGGGGGGGGGTCGGAACAGAGAGACCCGGGGGGGTCGGAACAGAGAGACCCGGGGGGGTCGGAACAGAGAGACCCGGGGGGTGCAGGAACAGAGAGACCCGGGGGGTGCAGGGACAGAGAGACCCGGGGGGTACAGGGACAGAGAGACCCGGGGGGGTGCAGGAACAGAGAGACCCGGGGGGTGCAGGAACAGAGAGACCCGGGGGGGTGCAGGAACAGAGAGACCCGGGGGGTGCAGGGACAGAGAGACCCGGGGGGGTGCAGGAACAGAGAGACCCGGGGGGTGCAGGAACAGAGAGACCCGGGGGGTGCAGGGACAGAGAGACCCGGGGGGTGCAGGGACAGAGAGACCCGGGGGGTGCAGGGACAGAGAGACCCGGGGGGGGGTGCAGGGACAGAGAGACCCGGGGGGGGGGTCGGAACAGAGAGACCCGGGGGGGTCGGAACAGAGAGACCCGGGGGGGTCGGAACAGAGAGACCCGGGGGGTGCAGGGACAGAGAGACCCTGGGGGTGCAGGGACAGAGAGACCCGGGGGGTACAGGGACAGAGAGACCCGGGGGGGTGCAGGAACAGAGAGACCCGGGGGGTGCAGGAACAGAGAGACCCGGGGGGGTGCAGGAACAGAGAGACCCGGGGGGTGCAGGGACAGAGAGACCCGGGGGGGTGCAGGAACAGAGAGACCCGGGGGGTGCAGGAACAGAGAGACCCGGGGGGTGCAGGGACAGAGAGACCCGGGGGGTGCAGGAACAGAGAGACCCGGGGGGTGCAGGGACAGAGAGACCCGGGGGGTGCAGGGACAGAGAGACCCGGGGGGTGCAGGGACAGAGAGACCCGGGGGGGTGCAGGGACAGAGAGACCCGGGGGGTGCAGGGACAGAGAGACCCGGGGGGTCGGAACAGAGAGACCCGGGGGGTGCAGGAACAGAGAGACCCGGGGGGTGCAGGGACAGAGAGACCCGGGGGGTGCAGGGACATAGAGACCCGGGGGGGGTGCAGGGACAGAGAGACCCGGGGGGTGCAGGGACAGAGAGACCCGGGGGTGCAGGGACAGAGAGACCCGGGGGAGTCGGAACAGAGAGACCCGGGGGGTGCAGGAACAGAGAGACCCGGGGGGTGCAGGGACAGAGAGACCCGGGGGGTGCAGGGACAGAGAGACCCGGGGGGTGCAGGGACAGAGAGACCCGGGGGGTCGGGACAGAGAGACCCGGGGGGTGCAGGGACAGAGAGACCCGGGGGGGTCGGAACAGAGAGACCCGGGGGGTGTCGGAACAGAGAGACCCGGGGGGTGCAGGAACAGAGAGACCCGGGGGGTGCAGGGACAGAGAGACCCGGGGGGTGCAGGGACAGAGAGACCCGGGGGGTGCAGGGACAGAGAGACCCGGGGGGTGCAGGAACAGAGAGACCCGGGGGGTGCAGGAACAGAGAGACCCGAATGGCCACCTCCTGTGTTTCTATGATTGTAATTCCTCTTTCACACTCAGGAGCTCACTGCCTGCTCTCCATTAACCTGATCCGTGATAGCAGCAGCTGAGAGCTGTGTCCCAGAGAGTACAGACCGCACAATGGCTGATTCAGGAAGCTTGAATCTTATCACAAGGTTTTCTCCTTCCCTCAGGCATGGAAATTGTGAGATTGCCTGAAGGGAAATGAGCTGAAGCTGTACTAAGAAAGGCCGGCCGGGGATGTTCCAACTCATTCCGTGCTGTGCAACCCAAGAACTCCCATTCACAGAACGACATGGACTTCCCATTTCAGAGAACACGGGAATGGAGGGACAATTACACGGGAACACTTTCATTGTTGGTGAAGGGGGAAGTTCCAGGGAGCCTTTGTATCACTGACTCTGTGCAGTTCCACACTATATAAAGCCATGGTGACCGTGAGTTAACAGCTCACTCCTTACCTCAGACCCAATCTCCAATACTCAGAGCTTCCAACTTGGGAAAAGTACAAGATGAAGACAGCACTGTGGGTGGCCGCTGTTTTGTGCTCACTGATGATCTGCTCTATCCAGGATTCTGCTGCTGCACCAGGTAAGAGATGGGTCCTTATTCTCAATATTCGACTACAACCTGACAATTAACAAAACTCTGCAAAAACATGGGACAAACCCACTGCAGGTTTCTATCGACTGCTTGTGTATTTAATAGTCCTCAGCTGTAATTGCTCTCCACACTCTGTTCAAAGCAAGCTCCTGAGTGTGAAACAGGAATTACAATCATAGAAGCTCAGAAGGAGGCCATTCAGCCCCTCGGGCCTGTGCTGGCTCTCTGAAAGAGCTATCCAATTAATGCCACTCCATGCTCTTTCCTCATCGTCCTGCAAACTTTTCCTTTTCAAGGATTTATCCAATTCCCTTTTGAAAGTTATTATTGAATCTGCTTCCACCGCCCTTTCAGGCAGTGAATTCCAGATCATCACAACTCACTGAGTAAAAAAATTCTCCTCATCTCCCCCCTGGTTCTTTTGCCAATTATCCTGAATCTGTGTCCTCTGGTTACTGACCCTCCTGTCAGTGGAAACATTTTCTCCCAATCTACTCTGTCAAAACCCCTCAGTATTTTGATCACCTCTGTCAAGTCTCCCCTTAACCTTCTCTGCTCTCAGGAGAACAATCCCAGCTTCTCCAGTCTCTCCACATAACTGAAGTCCCTCATCCCTGGACCATTCCAGTAAATCTCCTCTGCACCCTCCCCAAGGCCTTGTCATCCTTCCTAAACTGTGGAGCCCAGAATTGGACACAATCCTCCAGCTGAGACCTAACCAGTGAATTATAAAGGTTTAACATAACCTCCTTGTTTTTGTATTCTATGCCTCTATTGATAGGGCCCAGGGTCATGTGTACTTTTTTAACAGCATTCTCAACTTGTCCTGTCACCATCAAAGATTTGTGTACATTCACCCCCAGGTCCTGTTCCTGCACCCACCTTAAAATTGGGGCTCACAGAAATGGCAAATGAATTTGAATATGGATAATTGTGAGGTGGTTCATTTTGGTAGGAGGAATCAGGAGGTCACATACTCCTTGGATAATAAGAGTCTAGATGGGATAGAGGAGCAAAGGGATCGAGGGGGACTGATACACAAATCACTAAAAGTAGTAACACGGGTTAATAAGGCCATAAAAAGGCAAATCAAGCACTGGGGTTCATTTCTAGAGGGATAGAATTGAAAAGCAGAGAAGTTATGTTAAACTTGTATAGAACCTTGTTAGACCACACTTGGAGTATTGTGAACAGTTCTGGTCTCCATATTATAGAAAGGATATCGAGACACCGGAGAAGGTGCAAATAAGATTTACTGGATAATACCAGAACTGAGAGGTTATACCTATCAGGAAAGATTGAACAGGCTGGGGCTCTTTGCTCTAGAAAAGAGAAGACCGAGGGGAGACCTGCTCGAGGTCTTTAAGATTATGAAAGGGTTTGATAGGGTGGACGTAGTGAAGATATTTTAACTTGTGGGGGAGACAACGACTAAGGGCCATTAATATAAGATAAGATCGAAATCCAATGAGGAAATGAGGAGAAATTCTTTGCCCAGAGAGTGGTTAGAATGGGGAACCACAAGGAGTATTTGAGACGAATGGTATCGATACATTGAAGGGGAATCTGGATCAACACATGAGGGAGAAAGGAATAGAAGGATATGCTGATAGGGTGAGATGAAATAGGGAGGGAGGAGGCTCGTGGGGAGTATAAACAGTGGTTGGGCCGAATGGCCTGTTTCTGTGTAATTGTGTGTAAATAAATGGAGAATAATGTTGCTATCAGTGAGAATCTGCAGTGATATCCATCAGTATTTAACTGTCTCCATTCCTCCCTCTCACACCAGGTGGTATTGTAACATTCGAATGCTGTGAGAGTTTTAAGACCACTCGTATTCCTCATAAAAGACTTGCAAACTACAAGAGAACAATTGGCTGCTCCACTCCCGCCATTATGTAAGTTTTTAAAGGTATAGATTCGGAGTGTGGTTAAATCTAAGGTTTGGAGTTGGTGTCTGCAATGCTCCAATAATCACATCTCATTCCTCTGTTTCAGTTTTACAAACAAACGTCACGTGAAAATTTGCATCAAAGCGAGTGAGAAATGGGTTCAAACCGCAGTGGAATATCTGGAAAAGAGACTGAAGAATGGAAGGAATGGAGCAAAGAAGTGATTCAAAGCTCAGCACTTTTAAACCATTTCAAATGCCTGAGTGTGGAAGTGGTGTGATATTCTGCTGGGTCAGAGGCAGAATGGAGAAAATGTTTCAGGACTGGCTCCACAATCCCATTCTCTGATCATTTGTATTTCTCCACTTTATGTGATCATTAATACGAAAGATTCTTGGTGGGAACGAACTTTCCCCGTGTAAACTACAATCGGCAATAGTGATAAAGCAAGATGGTGTAACTGTATAAATGTGTGTCCAAGTTAATAACAAAGACTGGGGGACGAATGGGACTGAGCGAGGGCAGTTTTCCATCACTGAACATCCCATCTCAAGAAAGATCAGTTGGGTGAAGTTCAGTGAAGATAATCTCTTCCAACATTTAACTGGTGTTTGGTCCCTCCGACCCCCGACTGCACTGGGCCAGGGAGCAGAGGGACAAAGCCGCAACACCCACACTCACAACCGGGGGTGCTGAGAGGGGCCAGACATTGGGAGTGGGGCCAGACACTGGGAGTGGGTCCAGAGATTGGGAGAGGGGCCAGACATTGGGAGAGGGCCAGACATTGGGAGAGGGGAACAGACATTGGGAGTGGAGCCAGACACTGGGAGTGGGGCCAAACACTGGGAGAGGGGACCAGAGATTGGGAGAGGGGCCAGACATTGGGAGTGGGGCCAGACACTGGGAGTGGGGCCAAACACTGGGAGAGGGGCCAGACACTGGGAGAGGGGCCAGTCAATGGGAGAGGGGCCAGTCAATGGGAGAGGGGAACAGACAATGGGAGTGGGGCCAGAGATTGAGAGAGGGGCCAGAAACTGGGAGTGGGGCCAGAAACTGGGAGTGGGGCCAGAAACTGGGAGTGGGGCCAGAAACTGGGAGTGGGGCCAGACATTGGGAGAGGGTCCATACATTGGGAGAGGGGCCAGACATTGGGAGAGGGGCCAGACATTGGGAGAGGGGCCAGACATTGGGAGAGGGGCCAGACAATGGGAGTGGGTCCAGACATTGAGAGAGGGGCCAGACATTGGGAGAGGGGCCAGTCATTGGGAGAGGGGCCAGACAATGGGAGCAAGGCCAGTCATTGTGAGCAAGGCCAGTCATTGGGCGGGGGACCAGACATTGGGAGAGGGGCCAGACATTGGGAGTGGGACCAGACATCGGGAGAGGGACCAGACATCGGGAGAGGGACCAGACATCGGGAGAGGGACCAGACATCGGGAGAGCGGCCAGACATCGGGAGAGAGGCCAGACATCGGGAGAGGGGCCAGACATTGGGAATAAGGCCAGTCATTGGGAGGGGGACCAGACATTGGGAGGGGTACCAGACATTAGGAGGGGGACCAGACATTGGGAGGGGTACCAGACATTGGGAGGGGTACCAGACATTGGGAGTGGGGCCAGACATTGGGAGTGGATCCAGACATTGGGAGGGGTACCAGACATTGGGAGAGGGTCCAGACATTGGGAGGGGTACCAGACATTGGGAGAGGGGCCAGACATTTGGAGAGGGTCCAGACATTTGGAGGGGGACCAGACATTGGGAGAGGGTCCAGACATTGGGAGGGGGACCAGACATTGGGAGGGGGACCAGACATTGGGAGGGGGACCAGACATTGGGAGGGGGACCAGACATTGGGAGTGGGGCCAGACATTGGGAGAGGGTCCAGACATTGGGAGTGGGGCCAGACATTGGGAGTGGGGCCAGACATTGGGAGTGGGGCCAGACATTGGGAGTGGGGCCAGACATTGGGAGTGGGGCCAGACATTGGGAGTGGGGCCAGACATTGGGAGTGGGGCCAGACATCGGGAGGGGGACCAGACATTGGGAGGGCAGGTCCCAGGCACATTGTGAGTGCAATGCCTGAGGACAGGAACTGAGGGCACATCCTGAGGGCAGGTCCTGAGGCTGCATTTACAGGAGAGTAAAATGGAGAATATTGAAATTAAATAATTTGATCCTGAATGGAAAATGTCCCCAGGTTGGGTGTGAAGCTGCTCTTTGGGATCAGTGGGACAGATTCCCATTCCATCCAGTAATCCTGGGAATCGCTGTGTTCAGATTCCATTGATAATCTCTGTGCTTTTATTATTCACACTCGTCACTTCCCTCATTGATTCGCTGATTTCTCAGCTCCTGATTTTTATGAATTGAAACTGCGGCCGTGAAATAAAGGAGATTTTTGAAGATTAATCCTGTTGTCGGTCGGTCTGTGAGCAGCCTCCCTCTTCCTTTGTATTAAACAGACAAACCCGTCAGACTTTCATCACATGATTCTTAGTAAGTTCTTGCATTGGTCACTTTCCATTCATATATTTACACAGCGTGAGCTGATTGGCCGAGAATTACATGGAATTTCCAGCACAGAAACAGGCCATTCGGCCCGACAGGTCCATGCTGGTGTTTATGCTCCACACGAGCCTCCTCCCTCCCTACTTCATCTCACCCTTTCAGCAGATCCTTCTATCCTTTCTCCCTCATGTGTTTATCCAGCTTCCCCTTAAAACCATCGATACCATTCACCTCAACTACTCCTTGTGATAGTGAGTTCCACATTCTGACCTCTCTCTGGGTAAAGAGGTTTCTCCTGAATTCCTTATTGGATTTATTAGTGACTATCTTATATTTTATGGCCCTAGTTTTGTACTCCCCCACAAGTGGAAACATCTCCTCTCCATCTAACCTTTTGAATCCCTTCATCATTTTAAAGACCTCGATCAGGTCAGCCCTCAGTCTTCTCTTTTACAGAGAAAAGAGCCCCAGCCTGTTCAGTCTTTCTTGATAGTTGGACCCTCTCAGTTCCAGTAACATTCTCGTGAATCTTTTTTGCAGCTTCTCCAGTGCCTCTGTGTCCTTTCTATAAGATGGAGAGCAGAACTGTTCACAATACTCCGACCATTGTCTAACCAAGGTTCTGCACAGGACCTTCCCTTCGAAATCCGTGCTGACTATTCTTTATTCGATTTTCAGTTTCCACATGTTTTTCTATTCCATCTTTGAGTAAAGCTCCCATTACCTTTCCCACCACCGACGTTAAGCTAACTGGTCTATAGTTCCCTGGACTTGTTCTATCTCCCTTTTTAAATATAGGAATCACATGAGCTGTCCACCAGTCCTCTGGCACTATTGCCCTTTCTATATATGGAATAGTGCCTCTGCTATCTCCTCCCTAACTTCTTTTAATAAGCGGTGATACAATCTATCCCGACCAGGACTTTTATCCTCTCTAATTGTGATGAGTTTATCATTATCTCCTTGCTTTCTATCTTAACTGTCTTGATATTCTTTTCAATCTCCTCTTCTGATGTCCTGCCCACCTTGTTAGTCTCCCTGGGAAACACAGAGGCAAAGTAACAATCAATATTTCTGCCATTTCGCACTCGTTACCTGTGAGTTTATCGTGTGTATCCCTTAGTGGCCCGATCCCTATCCTGATTTTTCTTTGTGATTTATGTGTCTATAGAATGCTTTACTATTTCTTTTGAAAGTCGAAATGTTTTATATTTAATATCAGTGTTTAAAATGAGGAAGGGTTTTGATTGAGTAAATCGGATTGTCAGTAAAATTGAGGCCCATGGAATAAAAGGGGCAGTGAGAGCACGGATACAGAATTGGCTCAGTGACAGGAAACAGAGAGTCGTGGTGAACGGTTGTTTTTCGGACTGGAGGGAGGGGTACAGTGGTGTTCCCCAGGGGTCGGTGCTGGGACCACTGCTTTTCTTGATATATATTAATGACTTGAACTTGGGTGTACAGGGCACAATTTCAAAATGTGCAGGGTTACAGGGAAAGGGCAGGGGAGTGGGACTAATTGAATAACTCATTCAATGATCAGGCTCAGGAACGATGGGCTGAATGGCCTCATTCTGTGCTCTATCAGTCTATGTTACGATGTTTCTATCATTCAGTGTGATCCTTTGATAATTTAATTCCGTCGTTCCCATTGTTTGATGGCCTACATCCAAGGGTTCGAAAAGAGGAGGCTGCAGAGATAGTGATCTTCCAAAATTCTCCAGATTCCAGAACGGTCCCAGGGATTGGAAGGCAGCAAATGTTACCCCATTATTCAAAAAAGGTGAGAGAGAGAAAACAGGGAACGACAGGCCTGTTAGCCTGACATCAGTCGTCGGGAAAATGCTGGAATCCATTATTAAGGAAGTGGTAACAGGGCACTTAGAAAATCATAATATGATTAGGCAGAGTCAACATGGTTTTATGACAGGGAAATCGTGTTTGACAAATTTATGAGAGTTTTTTGAGGATGTAACTAGCAGGGTCGATAAAGGGGAACCAGTGGATGGAGTATATTTGGATTTTCAAAAGGCATTCGATAAGGTGCCACATAAAAGGTTGTTACCCAAGATAAGGACGGATGGGACTGGGGGTAATATATTAGCATGGATTGAGGATTGGTTCATGGGCAGGAAACAGAGAGTGGGGATAAACGGGTCATTCTCAGGTTGGCAGGCTGGAACGAGTGGGGTGAGACAGGGATCAGTGCTTGGGCCTCAGCTATTTACAATCGATATTAATGACTGAGATAAAGGGACCGAGTGTAATAGATCCAAGTTTGGTGATGATACAAAGCGAGGTGGGAAAGTGAGCTGTGAGGAGGACACAAAGAGTCTGCAAAGGGATATAGAGGGGGTGCAATGAAGGTTCACTAGATTAATTCCTGGGATGAGAGGGTTGTCCTATGAGGAGAGATTGAGTAGAATGGGCCTCTACTCTCTGGAGTTTCGAAGAATGAGAGGTGATCTCATATAAGATTCTGAGTGGGCGTGACAGGGTCGATGCTGAGAGATTGTTCCCCTGGTTGGAGAGTCTAGAATTAGGGGTCATAATCTCAGGATAAGGGGTCGGACATTTAAGACTGAGATGAGGAGGAATTTCTTCACTCAGAGGGTTGTGAATCTTTGGAATTCTCTACCCCAGAGGGCTGTGGATGATGAGTCATTGAGTATATTCAAGGCTGAGATCGATAGATTTTTGGACTCGAGGGGAATCGAGGGATATGGGAATCGGGGGGGAAAGTGGAGTTGAGATCGAAGATCAGCCATGATCTGATTGAATGGTGGAGCAGGCTCGAGGGGCCGAATGGCCTACTCCTGCTCTTATTTCATATGTTCTTATGTTCTTACCCTGTTTCTCTTTCTCCTCCCTTCTCTTTTCCTGAGCTGAGCTTCTGACCACATATCCGCTCCATCACCAAAACCGCTTACTTCCACCTCCATATCATCGCCCGGCTCAGCCCATCTGCTGCTGAAACCCTCATCCATGCTTTTGTTACCTCCAGAATTGACTGTTCCAATGCTCGCCTGGCTGGCCTCCCATCTTACACTTCCAATAAACTTGAGCTCATCCAATACTCTGCTGCCTGGATCCGAACACACACCAAGTCCCGTTCACCCATCACCCCTGTGCTCGCTGACCTACATTGGCTCCCGGTCCAGCAACGCCTCATATGTAAAATTCTGATCCTCGTGTTAAAATCCCTCCGTGGCCTCGCCCCTCCCTATCTCTGTAACCTCCTCCAGCCCTACAACCCTCCAAGATCTCTGCGCTCCTCCAATTCTGACCTCTTGCCCGATTTTAATCGTTCCACCATTGGCGGCCGTGCCTTCAGCTGCCGGGGCCCTAAGCTCTGGAATTCCCTCCCTAAACCTCTCCGCCTCTCTCTCTCCTCCTTTAAGATGCTCCTTAAAACCTGCCTCTTTGACCAAGCTTTTGGTCACCTGTCCTAATATCTCCTCATGTGGCTTGGTGTCAAATTTTGCTTGAAATCGCTCCTGTGAAGCATCTTGGGACGTTTTTCCACGTTAAAGGCGCTATATAAATGCAAGTTGTTGTTGTTGAGTCTCTCTGATTTTCTCTCCCCTCCTTTCTGTCCCTCTATCCAGTGCCAGCCTCATCCTTGGTGATTAATCTGGCTTTATGTTTGGGTAGTAGGCCGTAGGCTCCATCTCCACGGCAACAGGTGGTACAAGGACAGACTACTGAACACAAACCAAACTCCAGCACAGCTTCACATTCCATCTCCGGCCCCCTCCAGGCAGCTTTGGGAGCACACGTGACTCTGCTTTTCATTAACTGACTTCACCAAGAATGGGAATCCAATAAATCAGCTCTGTGGGCCACAGTGCTGGAATTTGGGTCAATCCCTCCTCCATTGTATCCTGACTTGAAATTTTCCAAAATAATTACCCAGCAGGATCAGAGTCACATTCCTGCTCCAGATACGGCCAGGGAAGGAATGGAATGTCGGGGTCCAGCTGTTCCTTTCTCCTGCCCTCTCACTGGCTCAGTATAAGTAGGGAGTTATTGTCAGCTCTCTGCTCACTCTTTGCCTCACTCACTGCTACTCACCTGAGGTGTGAACATCCCCAAGATATGAAGGGTTACTTTACTCTCGTACCACTTCTCCTGGAAATGGCCCTCACCCGGACCAATGATGCTGCAGGTAAGGATCGGGTCCTCGGCCAGTTTACGACAGGTTACATTACAATTCCAACCATTTCATTGTGGGATTTTCGAGGTGTCAAAACTGGCTTTTGAGGTCCAGATCAAACAGGACACTTCCCAGTGTGGTACTAAACTCAAACAGAGCATGAGGGGTCCTGCTCCTGATCACTGTCCAGTGACCCCTGGGTTAGAGAGAGGGGGAAATCAGCCAGGGTTCCTGCTCCTGATCACTGTCCAGTGACCCCTGGGTTAGAGAGAGGGGAAATCAGCCAGGGTTCCTGCTCCTGATCACTGTCCAGTGACCCCTGGGTTAGAGAGAGGGGGAAATCAGCCAGGGTTCCTGCTCCTGATCACTGTCCAGTGACCCCTGGGTTAGAGAGAGGGGGAAATCAGCCAGGGTTCCTGCTCCTGGTCACTGTCCAGTGACCCCTGGGTTAGAGAGAGGGGAAATCAGCCAGGGTTCCTGCTCCTGATCACTGTCCAGTGATCCCTGGGTTAGAGAGAGGGGGAAATCAGCCAGGGTTCCTGCTCCTGATCACTGTCCAGTGATCCCTGGGTTAGAGAGAGGGGAAATCAGCCAGGGTTCCTGCTCCTGATCACTGTCCAGTGATCCCTGGGTTAGAGAGAGGGGGAAATCAGCCAGGGTTCCTGCTCCTGATCACTGTCCAGTGATCCCTGGGTTAGAGAGAGGGGGAAATCAGCCAGGGTTCCTGCTCCTGATCACTGTCCAGTGACCCCTGGGTTAGAGAGAGGGGAAATCAGCCAGGGTTCCTGCTCCTGATCACTGTCCAGTGACCCCTGGGTTAGAGAGAGGGAAATCAGCCAGGGTTCCTGCTCCTGATCACTGTCCAGTAACCCCTGGGTTAGAGAGAGGGGAAATCAGCCAGGGTTCCTGCTCCTGATCACTGTCCAGTGATCCCTGGGTTAGAGAGAGGGGGAAACCAGCCAGGGTTCCTGCTCCTGATCACTGTCCAGTAACCCCTGGGTTAGAGAGAGGGGAAACCAGCCAGGGTTCCTGCTCCTTATCACTGTCCAGTAACCCCTGGGTTAGAGAGAGGGGAAATCAGCCAGGGTTCCTGCTCCTGATCACTGTCCAGTGACCCCTGGGTTAGAGATAGGTGAAATCAGCCAGGGTTCCTGCTCCTGAGTCCTGTTGGAGATTGTGTGCGTGAGACCTGGTCAGGACAACACTGTGCTCAGCTGTGATGTCCCCTACATCCTGGCAACTCACACTGTCTAGGCTCATAAAAGTGAACAACAGGGACTCGGAGGAGTTGGTGGAGGGGGCATACACCTGTGAACCAGACTGCAGCAAGTCTCTCCCTGGACTGCACTCTCATTCCGAGAATCTCCCTCTACTCTATTCCCAACCATGGATTTATTTTTTAAGAATGGGGAACGGGACAGTTCAACACCTGAACAGGGAAGGGGAATGGTAAAAACAAACAACGGGGAGTTGGAATGAAAAAATATGTCGCATTATGCAGATGTGTAAAGAGTCAGTGGGAAACAGGAAGTCAGTAACAGATAACAGGAAAATTAAAGTTAGAAAAGAAAGACTGCATTATGATACAATGTAACTGGGTAATATAATGGTACAATGTAACTGGGTAATATAATGGTACAATGTAACTGGGTAATATAATGGTACAGTGTAACTGGGTAATATAATGGTACAGTGTAACTGGGTAATATCATGGTACAGTGTAACTGGGTAATATCATGGTACAGTGTAACTGGGTAATATAATGGTACAATGTAACTGGGTAATATAATGGTACAATGTAACTGGGTAATATAATGGTACAATGTAACTGGGTAATAAAATGGTACAATGTAACTGGGTAATATAATGGTACAGTGTAACTGGGTAATATAATGGTACAGTGTAACTGGGTAATATCATGGTACAGTGTAACTGGGTAATATCATGGTACAGTGTAACTGGGTAATATAATGGTACAATGTAACTGGGTAATATAATGGTACAGTGTAACTGGGTAATATAATGGTACAATGTAACTGGGTAATATAATGGTACAGTGTAACTGGGTAATATAATGGTACAGTGTAACTGGGTAATATAATGGTACAGTGTAACTGGGTAATATAATGATACAGTGTAACTGGGTAATATAATGGTACAGTGTAACTGGGTAATATAATGGTACAATGTAACTGGGTAATATAATGGTACAGTGTAACTGGGTAATATAATGGTACAGTGTAACTGGGTAATATAATGATACAGTGTAACTGGGTAATATAATGGTACAGTGTAACTGGGTAATATAATGGTACAGTGTAACTGGGTAATATAATGGTACAGTGTAACTGGGTAATATAATGATACAGTGTAACTGGGTAATATAATGGTACAGTGTAACTGGGTAATATAATGGTACAATGTAACTGGGTAATATAATGATACAATGTAACTGGGTAATATAATGGTACAGTGTAACTGGGTAATATAATGGTACAGTGTAACTGGGTAATATAATCGTACAGTGTAACTGGGTAATATAATGGTACAATGTAACTGGGTAATATAATGGTACAGTGTAACTGGGTAATATAATGGTACAATGTAACTGGATAATATAATGGTACAATGTAACTGGATAATATAATGGTACAATGTAACTGGGTAATATAATGGTACAGTGTAACTGGGTAATATAATGGTACAATGTAACTGGGCAATATAATGGTACAATGTAACTGGGTAATATAATGGTACAATGTAACTGGGTAATATAATGGTACAGTGTAACTGGGTAATATAATGGTACAGTGTAACTGGGTAATATAATGATACAATGTAACTGGGTAATATAATGGTACAATGTAACTGGGCAATATAATGGTACAATGTAACTGGGTAATATAATGGTACAGTGTAACTGGGTAATATAATGGTACAGTGTAACTGGGTAATATAATGATACAATGTAACTGGGTAATATAATGGTACAATGTAACTGGGTAATATAATGGTACAATGTAACTGGGTAATATAATGATACAATGTAACTGGGTAATATAATGGTACAGTGTAACTGGGTAATATAATGATACAATGTAACTGGGTAATATAATGGTACAGTGTAACTGGGTAATATAATGATACAATGTAACTGGGTAATATAATGGTACAATGTAACTGGGTAATATAATGGTACAGTGTAACTGGGTAATATAATGGTACAGTGTAACTGGGTAATATAATCGTACAATGTAACTGGGTAATATAATGGTACAATGTAACTGGGTAATATAATGGTACAATGTAACTGGGTAATATAATGGTGCAGTGTCAGTGGGTAATATAATGGTACAGTGTAACTGGGTAATATAATGGTACAATGTAACTGGGTAATATAATGGTACAATGTAACTGGGTAATATAATGGTACAGTGTAACTGGGTAATATAATGGTACAGTGTAACTGGGTAATATAATGGTACAGTGTAACTGGGTAATATAATGGTACAATGTAACTGGGTAATATAATGGTACAATGTAACTGGGTAATATAATGGTACAGTGTTACTGGGTAATATAATGGTACAGTGTAACTGGGTAATATCATGGTACAATGTAACTGGGTAATATAATGGTACAATGTTACTGGGTAATATAATGGTACAGTGTAACTGGGTAATATAATGGTACAATGTAACTGGGTAATATAATGGTACAATGTAACTGGGTAATATAATGGTACAGTGTAACTGGGTAATATAATGGTACAATGTAACTGGGTAATATAATGGTACAGTGTAACTGGGTAATATAATGATACAATGTAACTGGGTAATATAATGGTACAATGTAACTGGGTAATATAATGGTACAATGAAACTGGGTAATATAATGGTACAATGTAACTGGGTAATATAATGTTACAATGTAACTGGGTAATATAATGGTACAATGTAACTGGGTAATATAATGGTACAGTGTAACTGGGTAATATAATGGTACAATGTAACTGGGTAATATAATGGTACAGTTTAACTGGGTAATATAATGGTACAGTGTAACTGGGTAATATAATGGTACAATGTAACTGGGTAATATAATGGTACAATGTAACTGGGTAATATAATGGTACAGTGTTACTGGGTAATATAATGGTACAATGTAACTGGGTAATATAATGGTACAATGAAACTGGGTAATATAATGGTACAATGTAACTGGGTAATATAATGGTACAATGTAACTGGGTAATATAATGGTACAATGTAACTGGGTAATATAATGGTACAGTGTAACTGGGTAATATAATGGTCCAATGTAACTGGGTAATATAATGGTACAATGTAACTGGGTAATATAATGGTACAATGTAACTGGGTAATATAATGGTACAGTGTAACTGGGTAATATAATGGTACAATGTAACTGGGTAATATAATGGTACAGTGTAACTGGGTAATATAATGGTACAGTGTAACTGGGTAATATAATGGTACAGTGTAACTGGGTAATATAATGGTACAATGTAACTGGGTAATATAATGGTACAGTGTAACTGGGTAATATAATGGTACAGTGTAACTGGGTAATATAATGGTACAATGTAACTGGGTAATATAATGATACAGTGTAACTGGGTAATATAATGGTACAATGTAACTGGGTAATATAATGATACAATGTAACTGGGTAATATAATGATACAATGTAACTGGGTAATATAATGGTACAATGTAACTGGGTAATATAATGGTACAATGTTACTGGGTAATATAATGGTACAGTGTAACTGGGTAATATAATGGTACAATGTAACTGGGTAATATAATGGTACAGTGTAACTGGGTAATATAATGGTACAATGTAACTGGGTAATATAATGGTACAATGTAACTGGGTAATATAATGGTACAGTTTAACTGGGTAATATAATGGTACAGTGTAACTGGGTAATATAATGGTACAATGTAACTGGGTAATATAATGGTACAGTGTAACTGGGTAATATAATGGTACAATGTAACTGGGTAATATAATGGTACAATGTAACTGGGTAATATAATGGTACAGTGTAACTGGGTAATATAATGATACAATGTAACTGGGTAATATAATGGTACAGTTTAACTGGGTAATATAATGGTACAGTGTAACTGGGTAATATAATGGTACAGTTTAACTGGGTAATATAATGGTACAGTGTAACTGGGTAATATAATGGTACAATGTAACTGGGTAATATAATGGTACAATGTAACTGGGTAATATAATGGTACAATGTAACTGGGTAATATAATGGTACAATGTAACTGGGTAATATAATGGTACAGTTTAACTGGGTAATATAATGGTACAGTGTAACTGGGTAATATAATGGTACAATGTAACTGGGTAATATAATGGTACAGTTTAACTGGGTAATATAATGGTACAATGTAACTGGGTAATATAATGGTACAGTGTAACTGGGTAATATAATGGTACAATGTAACTGGGTAATATAATGGTACAGTGTAACTGGGTAATATAATGGTACAATGTAACTGGGTAATATAATGGTACAATGTAACTGGATAATATAATGGTACAATGTAACTGGGTAATATAATGGTACAGTGTAACTGGGTAATAAAATGGTACAATGTTACTGGGTAATATAATGGTACAGTGTAACTGGGTAATATAATGGTACAATGTTACTGGGTAATTTTATGGTACAATGTAACTGGGTAATATAATGGTACAGTGTAACTGGGTAATATAATGGTACAATGTTACTGGGTAATTTTATGGTACAATGTAACTGGGTAATATAATGGTACAATGTAACTGGGTAATATAATGGTACAATGTAACTGGATAATATAATGGTACAATGTAACTGGATAATATAATGGTACAATGTAACTGGGTAATATAATGGTACAGTGTAACTGGGTAATATAATGGTACAGTGTAACTGGGTAATATAATGGTACAATGTAACTGGGTAATATAATGGTACAATGTAACTGGGTAATATAATGATACAATGTAACTGGGTAATATAATGGTACAATGTAACTGGGTAATATAATGGTACAATGTAACTGGGTAATATAATGGTACAATGTAACTGGGTAATATAATGGTACAATGTAACTGGGTAATATAATGATACAATGTAACTGGGTAATATCATGGTACAATGTAACTGGGTAATATAATGATACAATGTAACTGGGTAATATAATGGTACAATGTAACTGGGTAATATAATGGTACAATGTAACTGGGTAATATAATGGTACAGTGTAACTGGGTAATATAATGGTACAGTGTAACTGGGTAATATCATGGTACAATGTAACTGGGTAATATAATGATACAATGTAACTGGGTAATATAATGGTACAATGTAACTGGGTAATATAATGGTACAATGTAACTGGGTAATATAATGGTACAATGTTACTGGGTAATATAATGGTACAGTGTAACTGGGTAATATAATGATACAATGTAACTGGGTAATATAATGGGACAATGTAACTGGGTAATATAATGATACAATGTAACTGGGTAATATAATGATACAGTGTAACTGGGTAATTTTATGGTACAATGTAACTGGGTAATATAATGGTACAGTGTAACTGGGTAATATAATGGTACAATGTTACTGGGTAATTTTATGGTACAATGTAACTGGGTAATTTTATGGTACAATGTAACTGGGTAATTTTATGGTACAATGTTACTGGGTAATTTTATGGTACAATGTAACTGGGTAATTTTATGGTACAATGTAACTGGGTAATTTTATGGTACAATGTAACTGGGTAATATAATGGTACAATGTTACTGGGTAATTTTATGGTACAATGTAACTGGGTAATTTTATGGTACAATGTAACTGGGTACTTTGGATTCAATTTTCAAATTAATAATTGGGAGGGTTGGTAGCAGGGATCATTGAAAATTGCCACCATTTCAGACCCGCCTCCAACCCGCTCATTTCCAGTTTTCACCAGGCCGGGTCGAGCGGTGAGTGACCTCCCTGCTCCCAAGATGCAGGTCATGCCTTAAAATCTTTCAAGGAGTCTTCAGGCCTCCATTTTTCTCTAATTCCTGATTTAAACCCCACGTGGCCGGATCCTCGGACCTTCTGTTTTGCATTCATGAAAGGAGGTGAAAAGGCCCGAGACTAACAGGTGGGTGCCTCGAAAGGCACAGTTTGAGAGTGCATCCCCCAGGCCTACAAAGCCTACCTGCACCGACCCGCCAACGATATCATGGACACCGCACCCCCGATTGCGGACCCCCCAACCTCCGAATACTTTGTTTCTAATCTGCGCTGTCCCTGTCCTGGGAGTGTTTGATGGGACAGTGTGGAGGGAGCTTTACTCTGTATCTAACCCGTGCTGTCCCTGTCCTGGGAGTGTTTGATGGGACAGTGTGGAGGGAGCTTTACTCTGTATCTAACCCGTGCTGTCCCTGTCCTGGGAGTGTTTGATGGGACAGTGTGGAGGGAGCTTTACTCTGTATCTAACCCGTGCTGTCCCTGTCCTGGGAGTGTTTGATGGGACAGTGTAGAGGGAGCTTTACTCTGTATCTAACCCGTGCTGTCCCTGTCCTGGGAGTGTTTGATGGGACAGTGTGGAGGGAGCTTTACTCTGTATCTAACCCGTGCTGTCCCTGTCCTGGGAGTGTTTGATGGGACAGTGTAGAGGGAGCTTTACTCTGTATCTAACCCGTGCTGTCCCTGCCCTGGGAGTGTTTGATGGGACAGTGTAGAGGGAGCTTTACTCTGTATCTAACCCGTGCTGTCCCTGTCCTGGGAGTGTTTGATGGGACAGTGTAGAGGGAGCTTTACTCTGTATCTAACCCGTGCTGTCCCTGCCCTGGGAGTGTTTGATGGGACAGTGTAGAGTGAGCTTTACTCTGTATCTAACCCGTGCTGTCCCTGTCCTGGGAGTGTTTGATGGGACAGTGTAGACTGAGCTTTACTCTGTATCTCACCCATGCTGTACCTGCCCTGGGAGTGTTTGATGGGCCAGTGTCGAGGGAGCTTTACTCTGGATCTAACCCGTGCTATACCTGCCCTGGGAGGGTTTGATGGGACAGTGTAGAGGGAGCTTTACTCTGTATCTAACCCATGCTGTACCTGCCCTGGGAGTGTTTGATGGGACAGTGTAGAGGGAGCTTTACTCTGTATCTAACCCTGTACCTGACCCTGGGAGTGTTTGATGGGACAGTGTAGAGGGAGCTTTACTCTGTATCTAACCCTGTCCCTGACCCTGGGAGTGTTTGATGGGACAGTGCAGAGGGAGCTTTACTCTGTATTTAACCCTGTCCCTGACCCTGGGAGTGTTTGATGGGACAGTGTAGAGGGAGCTTTACTCTGTATCTAACCCTTTCCCTGACCCTGGGAGTGTTTGATGGGACAGTGTCGAGGGAGCTTTACTCTGTATTTAACCCTGTACCTGACCCTGGGAGTGTTTGATGGGACAGTGTAGAGGGAGCTTTACTCTGTATTTAACCCTGTACCTGACCCTGGGAGTGTTTGATGGGACAGTGTGGAGGGAGCTTTACTCTGTGTCTAACCCTGTACCTGCCCTGGGAGTGTTTGATGGGACAGTGTAGGGGGAGCTTTACTCTGTATCCAACCCGTGCTGTACCTGCCCAGGGAATTGCCTTCACCATGCCATTATCAGCTCTCACTTCCAGCAAGTTACGGTGCAGATTATATTGGAGCGAAAGGGTGCAGCACCAAGTCTAACTAAGAGTAGACAAGGCAAGACATCTCTCTCCAGCAAGGCTTGCCCCATAGCTGAGTAATATAATGATTGAATGTAATACAAGCCTTGGGTGAGCTGATGAGAGTTGGGTGCCGGTGAAGGGGTCCTTACAGTGCAGACACTCGACCTATTTTTGAAGAGGTGGCTCGAAATGTTCTTGTGCTTCTGAGTATGTGAGATCATTCTCCTTTATCCACAGCGATTCAAAGCAATCCTTTGGTGCCAGAGGAAAGACTCATTGATTCCTCCAAAGAAGAGCTGACCTGCCTGCCTTCTGGTGTACTGTAAGTTATGAACTGTCCCATCAAACACTCCCAGGGCAGGTACAGGGTTAGATGGAGAGTAAAGCTCCCTCCACACTGTCCCATCAAACACTCCCAGGGCAGGTACAGCACGGGTTAGATACAGAGTAAAGCTCCCTCCACACTGTCCCATCAAACACCCCCAGGGCAGGTACAGCATGGGTTAGATACAGAGTAAAGCTCCCTCCACACTGTCCCATCAAACACTCCCAGGGCAGGTACAGCATGGGTTAGATACAGAGTAAAGCTCCCTCGACACTGTCCCATCAAACACTCCCAGGGCAGGTACAGCATGGGTTAGATACAGAGTAAAGCTCCCTCCACACTGTCCCATCAAACACTCCCAGGGCAGGTACAGCATGGGTTAGATACAGAGTAAAGCTCCCTCCACACTGTCCCATCAAACACTCCCAGGGCAGGTACAGCATGGGTTAGATACAGAGTAAAGCTCCCTCCACACTGTCCCATCAAACACTCCCAGGGCAGGTACAGCATGGGTTAGATACAGAGTAAAGCTCCCTCCACACTGTCCCATCAAACACTCCCAGGGCAGGTACAGCATGGGTTAGATACAGAGTAAAGCTCCCTCCACACTGTCCCATCAAACACTCCCAGGGCAGGTACAGCATGGGTTAGATACAGAGTAAAGCTCCCTCCACACTGTCCCATCAAACACTCCCAGGGCAGTTACAGGGTTAGATACAGAGTAATGCTCCCTCCACACTGTCCCATCAAACATTCCCAGGGCAGGTACAGGGTTAGATGCAGAGTAAAGCTCCCTCTACACTGTCCCATCAAACACTCCCAGGGCAGGCACAGCACGGGTTAGATACAGAATAAAGCTCCCTCCACACTGTCCCATCAAACATTCCCAGGGCAGGTACAGGGTTAGATACAGAGTAAAGCTCCCTCCACACTGTCCCATCAAACACTCCCAGGGCAGGTACAGCACAGGTCAGATACAGAGTAAAGCTCCCTCCACACTGTCGCATCAAACACTCCCAGGGCAGGTACAGCACGGGTTAGATACAGAGCAAAGCTTCCTCTAAACTGTCCCATCAAACACTCCCAGGTCAGAAAGGGGATGTTCGCTGATGATTGCACAGTGTTCAGTTCCATTCGCAACCCCTCAAATAATGAAGCTGTCCGTGCCCGCATGTAGCAAGACCTGGACAACATCCAGGCTTAGGCTGATAAGTGGCAAGTAACATTCGCGCCAGATAAGTGCCAGGCAATGACCATCTCCAACAAGAGAGAGTCTAACCACCTCCCCTTGACATTCAACGGCATTACCATCGCCAAATCCCCCACCATCAACATCCTGGGGGTCACCATTGACCAGAAACTTAACTGGACCAGCCATATAAATACTGTGGCTACAAGAGCAGGTCAGAGGCTGGGTATTCTGCGGCGAGTGACTCACCTCCTGACTCCCCAAAGCCTTTCTACCATCTGCAAGGCACAAGTCAGGAGTGTGATGGAATACTCTCCACTTGCCTGGATGAGTGCAGCTCCAACAACGCTCAAGAAGCTCGACACCATCCAGGACAAAGCAGCCCGCCTGATTGGTACCCCATCCACCACCCTAAACATTCACTCCCTTCACCACTGGCGCACAGTGGCTGCAGTGTGCACCATCCACAGGATGCACTGCAGCAACTCGCCAAGGCTTCTTCGACAGCACCTCCCAAACCCGCGATCTCTACCCCCGAGAAGGACAAGGGCAGCAGGCACATGGGAACAATACCACCTGCACCTCCAAGTCACACACCATCCCGACTTGGAAATATATCGCCGTTCCTTCATCGTCACTGGGTCAAAATCCTGGAACTCCCTTCCTAACAGCACTGTGGGAGAACCTTCACCACACGGACTGCAGCGGTTCAAGAAGGCAGCTCACCACCACCTTCTCAAGGGCAATGAGAGATGGGCAATAAATTCCGGCCTCGCCAGCGACGCCCACATCCCATGAACGAATAAAAAAAGGTACAGCACGGGTTAGATACAGAGTAAAGCTCCCTCCACACTGTCCCATCAAACACTCCCAGGGCAGGTACAGCACGGGTTAGATACAGAGTAAAGCTCCCTCTACACTGTCCCATCAAACACTCCCAGGGCAGGTACAGCACGGGTTAGATACAGAGTAAAGCTCCCTCTACACTGTCCCATCAAACACTCCCAGGACAGGTACAGCACGGGTTAGATACAGAGTAAAGCTCCCTCTACACTGTCCCATCAAACACTCCCAGGGCAGGTACAGCACGGGTTAGATACAGAGTAAAGCTCCCTCTACACTGTCCCATCAAACACTCCCAGGGCAGGTACTGCACGGGTTTGATACAGAGTAAAGCTCCCTCTACACTGTCCCATCAAACACTCCCAGGACAGGTACAGCACGGGTTAGATACAGAGTAAAGCTCCCTCTACACTGTTACATTCTATCATTGTTCAATTATAGTGGGAGAATATGTCGCAAAGGACCAACCCCCATTGGGACAGTGTGAGATTGTTTCAATTCCCCAACCCATCATGCTTCAATCGATATGAGTACAGTGCTGATCAGCTTGGAATTAGAGGCAGTTTTGTGCTGTCGGCCATGCCCACTAGCACTGAGACTGACCAAACTCATTTAGAATCATAGAAAGGTTACAGCACGGAAGGAGGCCACATTCGACCCATCGAGTCATTGCCGGCTCTATGCAAGAGCAGTCCATCCAGTCCCACTCCCCCGCCCTTTCCCCGTGGCCCTGCACATTTTTTCCTTTCAAGTATTTATCCAGTTCCCTTTTGAAGGCCATGATTGAATCTGCCTCCTCCACCCCCTCGGGCAGTGCATCCAGATCATAACCACTCGCTGGGTAAAAAAGTTTCTCCCCATGTCACCTTTGGATCTTGTGCCAATCACCTTAAATCCATGTCCTCTGCTCATTGACCCTTCCACCAATGGGAACAGTTTCTCTCTATCTACTCTGTCTGGACCCTTCATGATTTTGAATACCTCGATCAAATCTCCTCTCAACCTTCTCTGTTCCAAGGAGAACAACCCCAGCTTCTCCAGTCTATCCACGTAACTGAAGTCCCTCATCACTGGAATCATTCTCGTAAATCTCTTCTGCACCCTCTCCAAGGCCTTCATATCCTTCCTAAAGTGCGGTGCCCAGAATTGGACACAATACTCCAGTTGTGGCCGAACCAGTGTTTTATAAAGGTTCATCATGACTTCCATACTTTTGTACTCTATGCCTCTATTTATAAAGCCCAGGATCCCGTATGCTTTTTTAACCATTTTCTGAACCTGCCCTGCCACCTTCAGTGATTTGTGAACATATACCCCCAGATCTCTCTGTTCCTGTACCCCTTTTAGAATTGTACCATTTACTTTATATTGCCTCTTCTCATTCTTCCGACCAAAATGTATCACTTCGCACAAATTTTGAAATTGTGCCCTGTGCACCCAAGTCCAAGTCATTAATATATATCAAGAAAAGCAGTGGTCCCAGCACCGACCCCTGGGGAACACCACTGTACCCCTCCCTCCAGTCCGAAAAACAACCGTTCACCACTACTCTCTGTTTCCTGTCACTTATCCAATTCTGTATCCATGCTGCCACTGCCCCTTTTATTCCATGGGTTTCAATTTTGCTGACAAGCCTATTATGAGGTACTTTATCAAACGCCTTTTGAAAGTCCAGATACACAACATCAACTGCATTGCCCTCATCAGCCCTCTCTGTTAGCTCATCAAAAAACTCAATCAAGTTAGTTAAACACGATTTGCCTTTAACAAATCCATGCTGGCTTTCCCTAATCAATCTACACTCGTCCAAATGACTGTTAATTCTGTCCCGGATTATCGTTTCTAAAAGTTTCCCCACCACTGAGGTTAAACTGACTGGCCTGTAGTTGCTGGGTTTATCCTTACACCCTTTTTTGAACAAGGGTGTAACATTTGCAATTCTCCAGTCCTCTGGCACCACCCCGGTATCTAAGGATGTTTGGAAGATTATGGCCAGCACCTCCGCAATTTCCACCCTTACTTCCCTCAGCAACCTAGGATGCATCCCATCCGGACCGGGTGATTTACCTACTTTAAGTACAGCCAGCCTTTCTAGTACCTCCTCTATCAATTTTCACCCCATCCAGTATCTCATCTACCTCCCTCTTTTACTGTGACTTTGGCAGCATCTTCTTCCCTGGTAAAGACAGATGCAAAGTGCACGTTTAGTACCTCAGGCATGCCCTCTGCCTCCATGAGTCGATCTCCCTTTGGTCCTTAATCGGCCCCACCCCTCCTCTTACGACCCGTTTACTGTTTACATGCCTGTAGAAGACTTTTGGATATCCCTTTTCTGTGGCCTCCAGTCTATTCTCATACTCTCTCTTTGCCCCTCTTATTTACTTTTTCACTTCCCCTCTGAACTTTCTATATTCGGCCTGGTTCTCACTTGTGTTATCAACCTGACACCTGTCATACGCCCCCTTTTTTCTGCTCCATCTTACTCTCTATCTCTTTTGTCATTCGGTGTCCTCTGGCATTAGTTGCCCCACATTTCCCCCTTGTGGGAATGTACCTACACTATACCCGAATCATCTCCTCTTTAAAGGCCGCCCATTGTTCAATTACAGAAATTCCTCCCCCTCTCTGCCCTTTACACTATTACTAACCCAGTCTATATTAGGATAGTTGAAGTCTCCCAGTTATCACTACTCTATGGTTCTTGCACCTCTCTGTAATTTCCTTGCAAATTTTCTCCTCTATCTCCTTCCCACGAGTTGGAGGCCTATAGAATAAACCCAGTAGTGGTACCTCTATTGTTTCTTAACTCAAAGCAAATAGATTTTGTCCTTGACCCCTCCAGGACATCAGTTTGGGTTCCGCCAGGACCACTCAGCTCCAGACCTCATTACAGCCTTGGTCCAAACATGGACAAAAGAACTGAATTCCAGAGGTGAGGTGACTGCCCTTGACATCAAGGCAGCATTTGACCAAATGTGGCACCAAGGAGCCCGAGTAAAATTGAAATCAATGGGAATCAGGGGGAAAACTCTCCAGTGGCTGGAGTCATACCTAACACAAAGGAGTGTTGTTGGAGGCCAATCATCTCAGCCCCAGGGCATTGCTGCAGGAGTTCCTCAGGGCAGTATCCTAGGCCCAACCATCTTCAGCTGCTTCATCAATGACCTTCCCTCCATTATAAGGTCAGAAATGGGGATGTTTGCTGATGATTACATAGTGTTCAGTTCCATTCGCAACCCCTCAGATAATGAAGCAGTCCGAGCCTGCATGCAGCAAGACCTGGACAACATCCAGGCTTGGCCTGATAAGTGGCAAGTTACATTCGCCAGACAAGTGCCAGGCAATGACCATCTCCAACAAGAGAGAGTCCAACCACCTGCCCTTGACATTCAACGGCATTACCATCGCCGAATCCCCCACCATCAACATCCTGGGGGTCACCATTGACCAGAAACTTAACTGGACCAGCCACATAAATACTGTGGCTGCAAGAGCAGGTCAGAGGCTGGGTATTCTACGGTGAGTGACTCACCTCCTGACTCCCCAAAGCCTTTCCACCATCTACAAGGCACAAGTCAGGAGTGTGATGGAATACTCTCCACTTGCCTGGATGAGTGCAGCTCCAACAACACTCAAGAAGCTCGACACCATCCAGGACAAAGCAGCCCGCTTGATTGGCACCCCATCCACCACCCTAAACATTCACTCCCTTCACCACCGGCGCACTGTGGCTGCAGTGTGTACCATCCACAGGATGCACTGCAGCAACTCGCCAAGGCTTCTTCGACAGCACCTCCCAAACCCGCGACCTCTACCACCTGGAAGGACAAGGGCAGCAGGCACATGGGAACAACACCACCTGCACGTTCCCCTCCAAGTCACACACCATCCCGACTTTGAAATATATCACCGTTCCTTCATCGTCGCTGGGTCAAAATCCTGGAACTCCCTTCCCAACAGCACTGTGGGAGAACCTTCACCACACGGACTGCAGCATAAGAACATAAGAAATAGGAGCAGGAGTAGGCCAATCGGCCCCACGAGCCTGCTCCGCCATTCAATAAGATCATGGCTGATCTGATCCTAACCTCAAATCTAAATTCATGTCCAATTTCCTGCCCGCTCCCCGTAACCCCTAATTCCCTTTACTTCTTGGAAACTGTCTTTTTCTGTTTTAAATTTATTTAATGATGTAGCTTCCACAGCTTCCTGAGGCAGCAAATTCCACAGACCGACTACCCTCTGAGTGAAAAAGTTTCTCCTCATCTCAGTTTTGAAAGAGCAGCCCCTTATTCTAAGATTATGCCCGCTAGTTCCAGTTTCACCCATCCTTGGGAACATCCTTAACGCATCCACCCGATCAAGCCCCTTCACAATCTTATATGTTTCAATAAGATCGCCTCTCATTCTTCTGAACTCCAATGAGTAGAGTCCCAATCTACTCAACCTCTCCTCATATGTCCGCCCCCTCATCCCTGGGATTAACCGAGTGAACCTTCTTTGTACTGCCTCGAGAGCAAGTATGTCTTTTCTTAAGTATGGACACCAAAACTGTATGCAGTATTCCAGGTGCGGTCTCACCAATACCTTATATAACTGCAGCAATACCTCCCTGTTTTGATATTCTATCCCCCTAGCAACAAAAGCCAACATTCCTTTGGTCTTCTTGATCACCTGCTGCACCTGCACACTAACCTTTTGATTTTCTTGCACTAGGACCCCCAGATCCCTTTGTACTGCAGTACTTTCCAGTTTCTCGCTATTAAGATAATAACTTGCTCTCTCATTTTTCCTGCCAAAGTGCATAACCTCACATTTTCCAATATTGTATTGCATCTGCCAAATCTCCGCCCACTCACCCAGCCTGTCTATATCCCCTTGTAGGTTTTTTATGTCCTCCTCACTCTCTACTTTCCCTCCCATCTTTGTATCATCTGCAAACTTTGATATGTTACACTCGGTCCCCTCCTCCAAATCGTAAATATAGATTGTAAAGAGTTGGGGACCCAGCACCGACCCCTGCGGAACACCACTGGCTACTGGTTGCCAGTCCGAGAATGAACCATTTATCCCAACTCTCTGCTTCCTGTTAGATAACCAATCCTCCACCCATGCCAGAATATTACCCCCAATCCAGGGATTCTTTATCTTGAGCAATAATCTTTTATGTGGCACCTTGTCGAATGCCTTCTGGAAGTCGAAATACACTACGTCCACTGGTTCCCCTTTATCCACCCTGTACGTTATGTCCTCAAAGAACTCAAGCAAATTTGTCAGACATGACTTCCCCTTCGTAAAGCCATGCTGACTTTGTCCTATTAAATTATGTTTATCCAAATGTTCTGCTACTGTCTCCTTAATAATAGACTCCAAAATTTTACCCACCACAGATGTTAGGCTAACTGGCCTATAATTTCCAGCCTTCTGCCTACTACCCTTTTTAAATAAGAGTGTTACATTGGCAGTTTTCCAATCTGCCGGGACCTTTGCCGAGTCCAGAGAATTTTGGAAAATTATTACCAAAGCATCCACAATCCCTACTGCCACTTCCCTCAAGACCCTAGGATGGAAGCCATCAGGTCCAGGGGATTTATCTGCCTTGAGTCCCATTAATTTACTGAGTACCAATTCCTTAGTGATTTTAATCGTATTTAGCTCCTCCCCCTGTAGAGCCCCCTGTTTGTCCAGTGTTGGGATATTCTGAGTGTCCTCTACCGTAAAGACTGAAACAAAATATTTGTTCAGCATTTTTGCCATCTCCATGTTTCCCACCATTAATTTCCCGGTCTCATCCTCTAAGGGACCTACATTTGCCTTAGCCACCCTTTTTCTTTTTATATAACTGTAGAAACTCATGCGATCTGTTTTTATATTTTTTGCTAATTTCTTTTCGTAATCTAACTTCCCTTTCTTAATCAATCCTTTCGTTACTTTTTGCTGTATTTTGAAGACTTCCCAATCTTCTATCCTCCCACTAAGTTTGGCTACCTTATATGTCCTTGTTTTTAGTCGGATACTATCCTTGATTTCTTTACTTAGCCACGGGTGGCTGTCATTTCTTTTACACCCTTTTTTCCTCAGTGGAATATATATTTTTTGAAAGTTGTAAAATAACTCCCTAAATGAACACCACTGCTCATGTACCGTCTTACCCTTTAATCTATTTTCCCAGTCCACTTTAATCAATTCCGCTCTCATACCATCATAGTCTCCTTTATTCCAGCTCAGTATGCTTGTTTGAGAACCAACCTTCTCACCCTCTAATTGGATATGGAATGTAACCATGTTATGGTCGCTCGTTCCAAGGGGATCCTTAACTAGGGCATTATTAATTAATCCTGGCTCATTACACAGGACCAGGTCCAAGGTTGCCTGCCCCCTTGTAGGATCAGTTACATACTGCTCATGAAATCCATCCCTAATACACTCAATAAACTCTTCCTCAAGGCTGCTCTGCCCAATTTGATTTGTCCAGTTAATACGATAGTGAAAATCCCCCATAATTATAGCTGTTCCCTTATTACATGCCCCGACTATTTCCTGATTAATACTTCTTCCAGCAGAGTTGCAACTATTAGGAGGCCTATATGCTACGCCCACGAGTGTTTTTTTCCCCTTATTATTCCTTATCTCTACCCAAACTGTTTCATTATCCTGATCCTTTGCCCCAATATCATTTCTCTGTATTACAGTGATTCCTTCCTTTATTAACATAGCCACCCCACCTCCCCTTCCTTCCTGCCTGTCCTTCCTGATTGTTAAATACCCTGGCATATTTAATTCCCAGTCGTTGTCACCCTGCAGCCATGTTTCTGTAATGGCCACAAGATCATACCCATACGTAGTTATTTGTGCCGTTAACTTGTCCATTTTGTTACGAATGCCACGTGCATTCAGATAAAGAACTTTCAAATCTGTTTTGTGACACTTAGTTCCTGCTTTTTCCTTTTTTAACACTTTACCTTTTACTCCATACCTTCTGTCCCTTCCTGACACGCTTTCCTCTGTCTCCCTGCTCAGGTTCCCAACCCCCTGCCACAGCTTTGATGCTGGGTTAATCGCCTTACGCCTTCTCATTTTTATTTTATCTGTAGTGTCTAAAGTACACTTTCTTTCCACTGCTCTACGCTTTTCCCTTTCTCTTGTGCTTGAACAACTGTTTGTACTATTTGTATTGTAGATTTCCCCTGGGTCTTCCCCTCTCTTGCTGCTCTCAACTTTATTCCCTTCTGACTCCCCGCTCAGGTTCCCATCCCCCTGCCACTCTAGTTTAAACCATCCCCAACAGCACGAGCAAACACCCCCACGAGGGCATTGGTCCCGGTCCTGCTCGGGTGTAACCCGTCACGCTTGTACAGGTCCCACCTTCCCCAGAACTGGTCCCAATGTCCCAGGAATCTAAATCCCTCCCTCCTACACCATCCCTGCAGCCACGCATTCATCCTGTCTATTCTCCTGTTCCTATACTCACTAGCACGTGGCACTGGGAGTAATCCTGAGATCAGCACCTTTGAAGTCCTGCTTTTTAATTTATCTCCTAACTCCTTAAATTCACTTTGCAGGACCCCATCCCTTTTTTTACCTGTGTCGTTGGTACCGATATGGACCACGACTACTGGCTGTTCACCCTCCCCCTCCAGAATGCCCTGCAGCTGCTCCGTGACATCCTTGACCCTAGCACCAGGGAGGCAACATACCATCCTGGAGTCACGTTTACGGCCGCAGAAACGCCCATCTGTTCCCCTTACAATTGAATCCCCTATCACTATAGCCCTGCCACTCTTCTTCCTCTCCTCCTGTGCAGCAGAGCCACCCGTGGTGCCCCGAACCTGGCTCTTGCTGCTTTCCCCTGATAAGCCATCTCCCCCAACAGCATCCAAAGCAGAATATCTGTTTGAGAGGGAGATGGCCCCAGGGGACTCCTGCTCTACCTGCCTCGTCCTTTTACTCTGCCTGGCGGTCACCCATTTCCTTTCTGTCTGCATAATCTTTACCTGCGGTGTGACCACCTCACTGAACGTGCTATCCACAATAATCTCAGTATCGCGGATGCTCCACAGCGAATCCACCCGCAGCTCCAGCTCCGAAATGTGGTCACCCAGTAGCTGCAGCTGGACACACTTCCTGCACACATGGTCACCAGGGATACCTGCAGTGTTCATGACTTCCCACATAGTGCAGGAGGAGCAGATCACGGGTGCGAGCTGTGCTGCCATGACTTGCGTTAGATTTACACTGTGCTCACCTCTCAGACTCTCCTCCAGCTCTCAGTCTCTCCTTTTATACTGTGCTCACCTCTCAGACTCTCCTCCAGCTCTCAGTCTCTCCTTTTATACTGTGCTCACCTCTCAGACTCTCCTCCCACTCTCAGTCTCTCCTTTTATACTGTGCTCACCTCTCAGACTCTCCTCCCACTCTCAGTCTCTCCTTTTATACTGTGCTCACCTCTCAGACTCTCCTCCAGCTCTCAGTCTCTCCTTTTATACTGTGCTCACCTCTCGGACTCTCCTCCCTCTCTCAGTCTCTCCTTTTATACTGTGCTCACCTCTCGGACTCTCCTCCCACTCTCAGTCTCTCCTTTTATACTGTGCTCACCTCTCGGACTCTCCTCCCTCTCTCAGTCTCTCCTTTTATACTGTGCTCACCTCTCAGACTCTCCTCCCACTCTCAGTCTCTCCTTTTATACTGTGCTCACCTCTCGGACTCTCCTCCCTCTCTCGGACTCTCCTTTTATACTGTGCTCACCTCTCAGACTCTCCTCCCTCTCTCAGTCTCTCCTTTTATACTGTGCTCACCTCTCAGACTCTCCTCCCTCTCTCAGTCTCTCCTTTTATACTGTGCTCACCTCTCGGACTCTCCTCCCTCTCTCGGACTCTCCTTTTATACTGTGCTCACCTCTCAGACTCTCCTCCCTCTCTCAGTCTCTCCTTTTATACTGTGCTCACCTCTCGGACTCTCCTCCCTCTCTCAGTCTCTCCTTTGATACTGTGCTCACCTCTCGGACTCTCCTCCCTCTCTCAGTCTCTCCTTTTATACTGTGCTCACCTCTCAGACTCTCCTCCCTCTCTCAGTCTCTCCTTTTATACTGTGCTCACCTCTCAGACTCTCCTCCCACTCTCAGTCTCTCCTTTTATACTGTGCTCACCTCTCAGACTCTCCTCCCTCTCTCAGTCTCTCCTTTTACACTGTGCTCACCTCTCGGACTCTCCTCCCTCTCTCAGTCTCTCCTTTTATACTGTGCTCACCTCTCGGACTCTCCTCCCGCTCTCAGTCTCTCCTTTTATACTGTGCTCACCTCTCGGACTCTCCTCCCGCTCTCGGACTCTCCTTTTATACTGTGCTCACCTCTCGGACTCTCCTCCCTCTCTCAGTCTCTCCTTTTATACTGTGCTCACCTCTCGGACTCTCCTCCCTCTCTCAGTCTCTCCTTTTATACTGTGCTCACCTCTCGGACTCTCCTCCCTCTCTCAGTCTCTCCTTTTATACTGTGCTCACCTCTCAGACTCTCCTCCCTCTCTCAGTCTCTCCTTTTATACTGTGCTCACCTCTCAATGACCCTGGAATCTAAAGCCCTCCCTCCTGCACCATCTCTGCAGCCACGCATTCATCTGCTCCATCCTCCTATTTCCATTCTCACTAGCGAGTGGCACTGGGAGTAATCCGGAGATTACTACCCTCAAGGTCCTGCTTATTAATCTCTTTCCTAACTCCTTAAACCCTGCCTGTAGGACCTCATCCCTCTTTCTACCTATGTCGTTGGTACCGATATGGACCACGACCTCTGGCTGTTCACCCTCCCCCACCCCGCCCAGAATGTTCTGCAGCCGTTCAGTGACATCCTTGACCCTGGCACCAGGAAGGCAACATATCATCCTGGAATCACGCCTGCGGCTGTAGAAAGGCCTGTCTGTTCCCCTAACTATAGAATCCCCGATCACTATTGGTCTCCTGACCTCTCTCCTCCCCCCTGTACAGCTGAGCCACCCATGGTGCTCTGGTCTTGGGTCTGGCTGCACTCCCCAGAGGAACCCTCTCCATCACCAGAGTGAGATGCCCTCGGGGGACTCCTGCACTACCTGCCTGGTCCTCCTTGTCTGTCTGGCGGTCACCCAGTCCCTCTCCGTCTGCACTCTCTTAAGCTGCGGGGTGACCACCTCCTGAAACGTGCTATCCATGCAGCTCTCAGCCTCGTGGATCCACTGCAGTGCCTCCAGCTGCTGCTCAAACTCCGAAACCCGGAGCTCGAGCTCCTCCAGCTGACGACACTTCCTGCACCGGTGGTTGTCCAGGACACGGGAAGCGTCCTGGAGTTCCCACATGTCACAGGCCGTGTATTCGACGGGTCTGAGCTGCCCTGCTATGTCTCCATTTATTAGATCATGAACTCAACTGATCAGAAATAAACTAAGGACTGAAAAAAAAACTCACCAGCGACTCACCAATCAGCTCCTTCACCCTCGCCCTTCGCCCTTCGCCCTCGGCCCTTCGCCCCTCGCCCTTCACCCTCGCCCTTCACCCTCCGCCCTTCACCCTCCGCCCTTCACCCTCCGCCCTTCATTCTCCACCCTCGCCCTTCACCCTCGCCCTTCACCCTCGCCCTTCGCCCTTTACCCTCGCCCTTTACCCTCGCCCTTCACCCTCGCCCTTTACCCTCGCCCTTCACCCTCGCCCGGGCCTCGCTCCTCACCCTCTCCGATTGAGGCCCACTCCCCGGGGCCTCGCTCCTCACGCTCTCCGATTGAGGCCCACTCCCCGGGGCCTCGCTCCTCACGCTCTCCGATTGAGGCCCACTCCCGGGCCTCGATCTTTATCCTCTCTGGCGCTCTAAAGCTCCAACCCCACACTCCTTCAGGTCAACACTCTTTACCTTTGGGCTCTCCAATTTCACACTAAACCCTTGACATTAGCGGAAAGGGGAGACTTCCTGGCAGCAGTCTGGGCTGAATTTGAATTCAGGTCCCAGAGGTGACTGGGATCACTGCACCACCCAGGTTCCCATTGGTGATTGTGTTGTGAACGACCCGTACTGTCCAGCAGTGAAGA
Organism: Heptranchias perlo; assembly: GCF_035084215.1. Lineage (NCBI taxonomy): Eukaryota > Metazoa > Chordata > Chondrichthyes > Hexanchiformes > Hexanchidae > Heptranchias > Heptranchias perlo. The sequence continues at coordinate 37,375 of NW_027139336.1, forward strand.
GCTGCCAGCCAAGCCGGGGGTCATTGAAATGTACTTTTTTTTAAATGTAAAGTGTATTCACATGAATTTTCATAGAATAGAATGATAGAAAGTTACAGCACAGAAGGAGGCCATTCAGCCTATCGTGTCCGTGCCAGCCAAAAAAGAGCCACCCAGCCTAATCCCACTTTCCAGCTCTTGGTCCGTAGCCCTGTAGGTTACGTCTCTTCAGGTGCTCATCCAGGTATGTTTTAAATCAGTTGAGGGTTTCTGCCTCTCCCACCCTCTCAGGCAGTGAGTTCCAGACCCCCACCACCCTCTGGGTGAAAATAATTCAGCTCCGCTCTAATCCTTCTACCAATTACTTTAAATCTATGCCCCCTGGTCACTGACCCCTCTGCTGAGGGATATCGGTCCTCCCTATCCACTCTATCTAGTCCCCTCATAATTTTATACACCTCAATTAAATCACCTCTCAGCCTCCTCTGTTCCAATGAAAACAACCCCAGCCTATCCGATCTCTCCTCATAGCTAAAATTCTCCAGTCCTGGCAACATCCCCGTAAATCTCCTCTGCACCCTCTCCAGTGCAATCACATCCTTCCTGTAATGTGGTGACCAGAACTGTACGCAGTACTCAAGCTGTGGCCTAACTAATGTTTTATACAGTTCCAGCATAACCTCCCTGCTCTTATATTCTATGCCTCGGCTAATAAAGGAAAGTATCCCATATGCCTTTTTAACCACCTTATCTACCTGTCCTGCTACCTTCAGGGATCTGTGGACATGCACCCCAAGGTCCCTCACTTCCTCTACACCTCTCAGTATCCTCCCATTTATTGTGTACTCCCTTGCCTTGTTTGCTCTCCCCAAATGCATTACCTCACACTTCTCCGGATTGAATTCCATTTGCCACTTTTCTGCCCACCTGACCAGTCCATTGACATCTTCCTGCAGTCTACAGCTTTCCTCCTCACTGTCAACCACACGGCCAATTTTTGTGTCATCCGCAAATTTCTTAAACATAGGGGGGCATGATTAAGTCCAATTCGTTAATGTATATCACAAAATGCAAGGGACCCAGTACTGAGCCCTGCGGAACCCCACTGGAAACAGGCTTCCAGTCGCAAAAACACCCGTCCACCATTACCCTCTGCTTCCTGCCACTGAGCCAATTTTGGATCCAATTTGCCACTTTCCCTTTGATCCCATTGGCTTTTACTTTTTGACCAGTCTACAATGTGGGACCTTGTCGAAAGCATTGCTAAAATCCATGTAGACAACATCAAACGCACTACCCTCATCGACCCTGCTTGTTACCTCCTCAAAAAATTCAATCAAGTTAGTCAGACACGACCTTCCCTTAACAAATCCATGCTGACTGTCCTTGATTAGTCCATGCCTTTCTAAATGACGATTAATGCTGTCCCTCAGATTTGTTTCCAATAATTTGCCCACCACCGAGGTTAGACTGACTGGCCTGTAATTACTCGGTCTATCCCTCGCTCCCTTTTTAAACAATGGTACAACATTAGCAGTCCTCCAATCCTCCAACACCTCGCCTGTATCCAGTGAGGATTGGAAAATGATGGTCAGAGCCTCCGCTATTTCCTCCCTTGCTTCTTTTAACAGCCTGGGATACATTTCATCCGGGCCTGGTGATTTATCTACTTTCAAAGATGCTAATCCCCTTAATATTTCCTCTCTCACTATGTTTATCCCATCCAATATGTCACACTCCTCCTCCTCCTCCTCCTCCCAATAAACAATCTCTGCATCGTCCCTCTCTTTTGTGAGGACAGACCAAAGTATTCATTAAGAACCAGACCCACATCTTCCGCCTCCACACACAGGTTACCTTTTTGGTCTCTAATCGGCCCTACTCTTTCCTTAGTTATCCTCTTGCTCTTTATGTATTCATAAAACATCTTTGGGTTTTCCTTGATTTAACTTGCCAATAATTTTTCATGCCCTCTCTTTATTTTCCTAATTTTTAATTTCACCCCTGCACTTTCTATACTCCTCCAGGCTTTCTGCAGTATTGAGCTCTCGGTGTCTGACATAACCTTCCCTTTCTTGCCTTATGCTCCTCGACATCCAAGGGGCTCTAGATTTGGCAGCTCCACCCTTTTTCTTTGTGGGAACATGTTTACTCTGAACCCTCACTATCTCCTCCTTGAATGTCTCCCACTGCTCTGACACTGATTTACCTTCAAGTAGCTGTTTCCAGTCCACTTTTGTTAAATCACTTTTTAGCTTAGTAAAATTGGCCTTTCCCCAATTGAGAACTTTAACTCCTGTTCTATCTTTGCCCTTTTCCATAACTATGCTAAAACTAACTGAATTACGATCACTACCACCAAAATGCTCTCCCACTGATACTCCTTCCACCTGCCCAGCTTCATTCCCTAAAACTAAACCCAGAACTGACCCCTCTCTCGTTGGGTTTGCTATAAACTGGCTAAAAAAGTTCTCCTGAACGCAATTTAAGAATTCTGCACCCTCTATACCTTTTACACTGTTTGTGTCCCAGTTAATATTCGGGTAGTTGAAATCCCCTATTGCTGCCCTATTGTTTTTGCACTTCTCAGAAATTTGCCTATATATTTGCTCTTCTATCTCCCTGACTGTTTCAGGGTCCATAGTACACTCCCAGTGTGACTGCCCCTTTTTTGTTCTTTAGCTCAATCCATAAGGCCTTATTTGATGATCCTTCTAACATATCATCTGCCTCCACAGCTGTAATTGTTTCTTTAACCAATATTGCCACCCCCCTCCTTTTTTATCCCCCTCTCTATCTCATCTGAAAACCCTGTAACCAGGAATATTGAGCTGCCATTCCTGCCCCTCTGTAAGCCATGTTTCAGTAATAGCTGTTATCGTACTGCCACGTGTCTATCTGTGCCCTCAGCTCATCCGCCTTATTCCCTAGACTCCTTGCATTGAGGTATAAACCATTGAGCACTGCCAAACTCCTTCCTTGTCTACTTTCTAACCTTTGCTTCCTCTGCCTTCCAAACTCACTTATTAATTTTCTGCCTTCCACTTCCAGCTCTGCTTCTCTCTCTTCTGAATCTCCTCTCAGGTTCCCATCCCCCTGCCAAGTTAGTTTAAACCCTCCCCAACAGCACTCGCAAACCTCCCCGTGAGGACATTGGTCCCGGCCCTGTTGAGGTGCAACCCGTCCGGCCTGTTCATGTCCCACCTCCCCCAGAACCGGTCCCAATGCCCCAGGAATCTAAAGCCCTCCCTCCTGCACCATCTCTCCAGCTACGCATTCATCTGCTCCATCCTCCTATTTCCATACTCACTAGCGAGTGGCACCGGGAGTAATCCGGAGATTACTACCCTTGAGGTCCTGCTTATTAATCTCATTCCTAACTCCCTAAAATCTGCCTGCAGGACCTCATCCCTCTTTCTACCAATGTCGCTGGTTTTAAAAAACAGCCAGACAAAAGATGGTTAAAAATACCAATGGTCCAGGCTTTTAAGTTAGTTTGACAATGACCGGAAACAATAAATAATTCCTTGTCCTGTCTCAGTAATCAATAAACACCTCACACCCTCTGTGTTGGGAAATCTCTGGTCCTGGGTGCTGAGCTGAGGTTTTCTGACTGGCCTTCCCTTCTTGCTGCAAACACAGGCAGGTAGCGATAGGGGCAGAAACACGCACATCACAGTCAGGTTATTAAACAGAAAGCTGCAATGGCAAGCTATCCCTCGACTCAGACAGCATGCAGGACATTCAAACTGATTCTGTTTACATCGAGCAAAGTGATGTGGGGAAGGATGGTGTGTGCATTATATTTATATTATTAAGTTGTACTGATTAAATTAAGAGCTTCTGATCATAACATTGCTCTGTATGTTCACTTGCTGTGAAATAAAGCTCCTTTAATGATTCATATATACTCTCGTCTCGTCCAGTGAGTTCTCGGTCTGCCTTGGAAAGATTAGTGAATTGCATGAGAAATATACACGCTAACTAGTGTGTTAAGGGGTTACACCCCTGGATTATGCTATTATGTAGTTAGATATTGGGCAGTATGTGTGCACTCCTGGACATATGACACTCAGACCACTTTTACAGGAGTGACCAGCACTGTTGTACCTGACAGAACATCTAATGGAAGACCCAAAATTTGAAACTTAGTGTTTCAGACTGTCCGTCAGTACCAGCAACAGGTCATTCCTGCTCGGGGCTTATCTCCGTCAATATACTTTCTATAAAATAAGAATGCCCCCGAGGGGATTCAGGTGCTGAGGAACATGGCATTTGCCTCAATTCCCTCCTCTCCTTAATGTGCTCCTATTGCTGTGACAGAGTTCCACAGGCTCTGGTCAATCTTGAGTACCTCAGCCATGGACATTATTTAGGTATGAGCTTAAGCAATGAGCAGTGGTAGGCTATTTGGCTGTGGGAGACATCACAGCTCAACCCAAACACCCTGACACCCACACATCTTCACTTTGCAGCAGTAATCAATTGGATAGTACGGCCCATTATTAATTCACTCACCAGCCGTATCTCGCCTGATGCCCCTGCTAAGATCAGTTAACTCAGCCCAGGCCAGTGATGGAACTGGAGCCTTCCACGCTGCATTTCTATTCATGGTGCTGTAAACAACTGCAAACGCTAGAAATACATAACACGGGTCTCCAGCTGACACCTTCACAGTGTGAACAGTGCTTTCAGAGTAGGGTCTCCAACTCTGGCTGGACTGTATTCCAGGAGACTTCATCACCTGACCTCCTGCCTCCACCTGCCCCACCCCCACACTCCCGCCATTAGCTGCCCAACACAACAATTCAATTGCCATGGCAATCGGTCAATATTGGCGGCTACAATACCCACAAGCCTCTGCTCTATCCATTGCGTGATTTTACCTGGTGCCTAGGGCCCCATTGCCCTGGGAATGTTGTGGCCCTGCAGTTTGTTGTGAGTCCGTTGGTGGTGAGATGAGAGAAGACAATGTCCCGATGATTTTTCTCCCGAGCGTCTGGGAGATCGATGTTTAATTCCAGGATGCTCCAGCCCAATGGCGGAGGGTTGGTGACCCGAGTTCAGAGGTGAGATTGTACCTTGTGTGTTATACTGGGACACTGTCACATCACCGTAACCTGACCTATACATTCTCTGTGCAGGTTCAAAACTAAGGGGGGTTTGGAGATCTGCGTGGACCCGCAGGAGATGTGGATACAAAAAGCCCTGGACCTCTTGAAGAAACAGTTTCAGCAGAGCTAGAACGAGATGGTGGAGGTGCCATTGAGAGCAGAGTTTGAATCTCCATCACAGGATACTACACCAAGCATAGCTCCAATAACACTCGAGAACTCGTAACTGGTGGAGCCAACACCATGCCCATTAATAGCTCCCGACACCTCACTCTAGGGGGTGGGGGGAGTGAATCGATCCTTTGTCTCTCTGATATTTGGTAACATGTAAATTGATTTCAGGCGCGAAGATATTTCCTTGAACTGGGTTTCTCCAGTGAAAATACTTTTCCCAAAGCTTGCTCCCTATCCTCTATGGATTTCTCCACCGGTTTCCCTTGTATGTGATTTTCCTTTTATCTGCTCCCATAGTAGTTGAACAAGCAATGAGATTTATCTGTAACCTAGAATGCTTGGCTCTGTCACTGTATAATAAAGGCAGTTGTACCCAGCTCTTGGAGGCTCATGTGGCTCATTATTGCACAGGGCTCAGTCCCCACAAACCCAACTGTCTAACTCCCAGGCCCCACTCTCCCAAACCACCTCAAACAGGGGGCAAATATGAGGCAGATTAAAATGGGTTTGGAGTCCATGTGTGTAAATACACGGAGTGTGGTAAATAAGGTTGGTGAGCTGCAGGCTCGAGTCGCCACATGGGACTATGGTATAGTGGCAATAACAGAGACCTGGCTCAAAGGAGGGGAGGATTGGGTACTTAATATTCCTGGTTACAAGGTATTCAGGAAAGATAGGGAAGGAAGGAAAGTGGGGGCAGTACTGATTAAAGAAACTATTATCGCACTGGAAAGGGATGATGTAGTTGAGGGGTCAAAGATAGAATCTATTTGGTTGGAATTAAGGAGCAATAGAGGAGCTATTACACTACTGGGTGTAGACTGTAGGGCACCGAACAGTGGGAAGGAGATAGAGGGTAAAATTTGCAGGCAAGTTACAGAAAGATGCAAGAACTACAGAGTAGTGATAATGGGGGACTTCAATGATCCCAATATAGACTGGAACAGTAACAGTGTAAAGGGCAAAGAGGGGGAGGAATTTCTTGATCAGTGTGTTTCCAGCCCATCGAGGAAGGAAGCAATGCTGGATCTAGTTCTGGGGAATGAAGTGGGACAAGTGGAGCATGTTTCAGTGGGGGAGCATTTGGGGAACAGTGATCACAATATCATTAGGTTTAGAAAAATTATGGAAAAGGACAAGGAAAAATCAAATGTGAAAATACTTAACTGGAGGAGGGCTAATTTCAGTGAGTTAAAAACGGATTTTGCCCGGGTGGATTGGAATCAAAAATTGGCAGGCAAAACAGTCAATGAGCAATGGGAGGCCTTCAAGGAGCAGATGGTTCAGGTAGAGATCCCTAGGAGGAGGAAAGGAAGGGCATCCAAAGTTCAAGCTCCCTGGGTGATTAAAGACATAGAGATTAAAATGAAACAGGAAAAGGAGGCTTATGATAAACAACAGGTTCATAATACAGGAGAGAATCAGGCTGAATACAGAAAGTACAGAGGAGATTGAGAAAAGGGAATAAGAGGGGCAAAGAGAGAGAATGAGAATAGATTAGCGGCTAACATAAAAGGGAACACTAAAGTCTTTTATAAACATATAAAGAGTAAAAGGGTCGTCAAATGAAAGGGTGGGGCCGATTCGGGCCAAAAGAGGTGATCTTATGGTGGAGGCAGAGGGAATGGCTGAGGGACTGAATGAATATTTTACATCGGCCTTCACTCCAGAAGAGGATGCTGCAAATATCACAGTGAAGGAGGAGTGAGGAGAGGAATTAGATCAGATCAAAATCGATATCGAGGGAGGGACTTCAAAGGTCGGCAGCACTCGGGGTCGAAAAGTCACCTGATCCAGATGGGATGCATCCTCAGTTACTGAGGGAAGTAAGGGTGGAAATTCCAGAGGCTCTGGGCACAATCTTCCAATCCTCCTTAAATATGGGAATGATGCCAGAGGACTGGAGGATTGCAAATGGTACATCCCTGTTCACAAAAAGGGGAGAGGGATAAACCCAGCAATTACAGGCCACTCAGCCTAACGTCAGTGTTGGGGAAACTTCGAGAGACAATAATCTGGGCCAAAATTAATTGGCACTTGGAAAAGTCGGGGCTAATAAATGAAATTCAGCATGGATTTGTGAAAGGAAAATCATGTTTGACTAACTTGATTGACAGAAAGCAGAGAGTAGTGGTGAACGGTTGTTTTTCAGACTGGAGGGAAGTTTACAGTGGTGTTCCCCAGGGGTCAGTATTAGGACCACTGCTCGTTTTGATATATATTAATGATCTGGACTTGGGTATAGAGGGGATAATTTCAAAGTTTGCAGATGATTGAGTTTTTTGAAGGGGTAACCAAGAAGATAGATGAGGGCTGTGCAGTAGACGTGGTCTACATGGACTTCAGCAAAGCATTTGACAAGGTACCGCATGGTAGGTTGTTACATAAGGTTAAATCTCATGGGATCCAAGGTGAGGTAGCCAATTGGATACAAAATTGGCTTGACGACAGAAGACAGAGGGTGGTTGTCGAGGGTTGTTTTTCAAACTGGATGCCTGTGCCCAGCGGTGTGCCTCAGGGATCGGTGCTGGGTCCGCTGTTATTTGTTATTTATATTAATGATTTGGATGAGAATTTAGGAGGCATGGTTAGTAAGTTTGCAGATGACACCAAGATTGGTGGCATTGTGGACAGTGAAGAAGGTTATCTAGGATTGCAACGGGATCTTGATAAATTGGGCCAGTGGGCCGATGAATGGCAGATGGAGTTTAATTTAGATAAATGTGAGGTGATGCATTTTGGTAGATCGAATCGGGCCAGGACCTACTCCGTTAATGGTAGGGCGTTGGGGAGAGTTATAGAACAAAGAGATCTAGGAGTACAGATTCATAGCTCCTTGAAAGTGGAGTCACAGGTGGATAGGGTGGTGAAGAAGGCATTCAGCATGCTTGGTTTCATTGGTCAGAACATTGAATGCAGGAGTTGGGATGTCTTGTTGAAGTTGTACAGGGCATTGGTGAGGCCACACTTGGAGTACTGTGTACAGTTCTGGTCACCCTATTATAGAAAGGATATTATTAAACTAGAAAGAGTGCAGAAAAGATTTACTAGGATGCTACCGGGACTTGATGGTTTGACTTACAGGGAGAGGTTAGACAGACTGGGACTTTATTCCCTGGAGAGTAGGAGGTTAAGGGGTGATCTTATAGAAGTCTATAAAATAATGAGGGGCATAGATAAGGTCGATAGTCAAAATCTTTTCCCAAAGGTAGGGGAGTCTATAACGAGGGGGCACAGATTTAAGGTGAGAGGGGAGAGATACAAAAGGGTCCAGAGGGGCAATTTTTTCACTCAAAGGGTGGTGAGTGTCTGGAACGAGCTGCCAGAGGCAGTAGTAGAGGCGGGTACAATTTTGTCTTTTAAAAAGCATTTGGACAGTTACATGGGGAAGATGGGTATGGAGGGATATGGGCCAAGTGCAGGCAATTGGGACTAGCTTAGTGGTATAAACTGGGCGACATGGACATGTTGGGCCGAAGGGCCTGTTTCCATGTTGTAACTTCTATGATTCTATGATTCTATGACACGAAACTCAAAAATGTAGTAAACAGTGTGGAGGATAGTAACAGACTTCAGGAGGACAGAGACAGACTGGTGGAATGGGCGGGCATGTGGCAGATGAAATTTAACATACAGAAGTGCGAAGTGATACGTTTTGGTAGGAAGAACATGGAGAGGAATATAAACTAAATTGTACAATTCTCAAGGGGGTGTAGGAACAGAGAGACCTGGGGGTGAATGTACACAAATATTTGAAGGTGACAGGACAAGTTGAGAAGGCTGTTAAAAAAGCAGATGGGATCCTGGGCTTTATTAATAGAGGGATAGAGCACAAAAGCAAGGAAGTTATGATGAACCTTTATAATTCACTGGTTAGGTCTCAGCTGGAGGATTGTGTCCAATTCTGGGCACCACACTTTAGGAAGGATGACAAGGCCTTGGAGAGGGTGCAGAGGAGATTTACTGGAATGGTCCAGGGATGAGGGACTTCAGTTATGTGGAGAGACTGGAGAAGCTGGGGTTGTTCTCCTTAGAACAAAGAAGGTGAAGGGGAGATTTGATAGAAGTGTTCAAAATCATGAAGGGTTTTGATAGAGTAAATAAAGAGAAACTGTTTCCAGTGGCAGAAGGGTCGGGAACCAGAGGACGCAGATTTAAGGTGATCGGCAAAAGAGCCAGAGGCAACACAAGGAAACATTTTTTTACTCAGGCAGTTATGATGATCTGGAATTCACTGCCTGAAAGGGCGGTGGAAGCAGATTCAATAATAACTTTCAAAAGGGAATTGGATAAATACTTGAAGGGAAAAAATGTACAGGACTATGGGAAAAGAGCAGGGGAGTGGGAATAATCAGATAGTTCTTTCAAAGAGCCGGCCAAGGCATGATGGGCTGAATGGCCTCCTTCTGTGCTGTAACAGACTATGATACTATTAGCCCAACTCCCACTGCCCCACACCACCTCCAGTCCTCCCCAGGACCTCGAGAACTCCTGCAAGCCCTTCTCACTGGCTTGTTGACGAGAAGTTTTTCATCATCCCGTCGTTAGCGCCCAGCCAGATCGGGGACCCGGCCCCATGAGGCCGCGAGTACTCTGTTTAGTTTCTTGGTTGCAGATCACATTGACACCAGCACGTCCGCTATACAAGGAGGGAACGGCACCTCCAACAGTGCAGCACTCCCTCAGTACTGACCCTCCGACAGCGCGGCGCTCCCTCAGTACTGACCCTCCGACAGTGCGGCGCTCCCTCAGTACTGACCCTCCGACAGCGCGGCGCTCCCTCAGTACTGACCCTCCGACAGCGCGGCGCTCCCTCAGTACTGACCCTCCGACAGCGCGGCGCTCCCTCAGTCCTGACCCTCCGACAGCGCGGCGCTCCCTCAGTCCTGACCCTCAGACAGCGCGGCGCTCCCTCAGTACTGACCCTCCGACAGCGCGGCGCTCCCTCAGTACTGACCCTCCGACAGTGCGGCGCTCCCTCAGTACCGGCACTCCCTCAGTACTGACCCTCCGACAGTGCGGCGCTCCCTCAGTACTGACCCTCCGACAGTGCGGCACTCCCTCAGTACTGACCCTCCGACAGTGCGGCGCTCCCTCAGTACTGACCCTCCGACAGTGCGGCACTCCCTCAGGACTGACCCTCCGACAGTGCGGCGCTCCCTCAGTACTGACCCTCCGACAGTGCGGCGCTCCCTCAGTACTGACCCTCCGACAGTGCGGCGCTCCCTCAGTACTGACCCTCCGACAGTGCGGCGCTCCCTCAGTATTGCACTGAAGTGTCAGCCTGGATTATGGGCTCAAGCCATGAGAATTGGACTCTCAACCTCCTGACTCGAGGCGAGAGTGCTACACACTGAGCCACGACTGACTGACTGGAGGAGACTGTGAAATAGATGCCTGTTGTAGGTGAGATTTCAGGGGGTGAGATGTACAGACAAACACCATCACCTGACCTATACTGGGAGACATGGGTAGCTGAGTGTCTTGCAAAGACTTTGTTCACCATGAATCAAACACCGAGGAACAATGTGAACTCTGATTCCACATTATGCCAATTGCCGTCAGTCTGGATCAGACACGTTTGGACTCCAGCTGCCGGTGAGGAGATTGTCCAGTTGGTGCGAAACGTGGAGCAATTCAAGTTTACGCTTGGCCCTGTGATCGCCCAAAGGTCCAGTCGTCGTCCTCCCAAACATACCTGTCCTGTGGATTGAATCACTGCCGCTGAAGCTCACCCAACAAGGTCACTGTCTAATCTTCACTCCAAGGTTCAGGCCAGGTTCTTGACCGCAGGCAGCTCGAATCAAGAGCAGGAGTGGGCCATTCGGCCCCTCGAGCCTGCTCTGTCATTTGATAAGATCATGGCTGATCTGATTGTGATCTTAACCCTACTTTCCCGTCGACCTACTATAACCTTTGACTCCCTCGTTAATCAGGAATCTATCTAACTCAGCCTGAAAAATATTCAATGACCCTGCCTCCACTGCTCTCTGGGGAAGGGGTTTATTTTTATTCGTTCATGGGATGTGGGCGTCACTGGCGAGGCCGGCTTTTATTGCCCATCCCTAATTGCCCTTGAGAAGGTGGTGGTGAGCCGCCTTCTTGAACCACTGCAGTCCGTGTGGTGACGGTTCTCCCACAGTGCTGTTAGGAAGGGAGTTCCAGGATTTTGACCCAGCGACGATGAAGGAACGGCGATACATTTCCAAGTCAGGATGGTGTGTGACTTGGAGGGGAACCTGCAGGTGGTGTTGTTCCCATGTACCTGCTGCCCTTGTCCTTCCAGGTGGTAGAGGTCGCGGGTTTGGGAGGTGCTGTCGAAGAAGCCTTGGCGAGTTGCTGCAGTGCATCCTGTGGATGGTACACACTGCAGCCACTGTGCGCCGGTGGTGAAGGGAGTGAATGTTTAGGGTGGTGGATGGGGTGCCAATCAAGCGGGCTGCTTTATCTTGGATGGAGTCGAGCTTCTTGAGTGTTGTTGGAGCTGCACTCATCCAGGCAAGTGGAGAGTATTCCATCACACTCCTGACTTGTGCCTTGTAGATGGTGGAAAGGCTTTGGGGAGTCAGGAGGTGAGTCACTCGTCGCAGAATACCCAGCCTCTGACCTGCTCTTGTAGCCACAGTATTTATGTGGCTGGTCCAGTTAAGTTTCTGGACAATGGTGACCCTCTGACAGAAAAAAATTCTCCTCACCTCCGTCTTAAATGGGAGACCCCTTATTTTTAAACTGTGGCCCCTAGTTCTCGTCTCTCCCACAAGGGGAAACATCCTCTCAGCATCTACCCCTTCAAGTCCCCTCAGGATCTTATGTTTCAGTAAGATCACCTCTCATTCTTCTAAACTCCAGTGTTTACAGGCCCAACTTGTCCAACCTTTCCTCATAAGATAACCCCCTCATCCCAGGAATCAGTCGAGTGAACTTTCCCTGAACTGCCTCTAAAGCAACTATGTCCTTTCTTAAATAAGGAGACCAAAACTGCACACAGTATTCTGGATGTGGTCTCACCAATGCCCTGTACAACTGTAGCAAAACATCTCTACTTTTATATCCCATTCCCCTTGCAATAAATGACAACATTCCATTTGCCTTCCTAATCACTTGCTGTACCTGCATACTAACTTTTTGTGATTCATGTACTGGGACACCCAGATCCCTCTGTACCTCAGAGTTCTGCAATCTCTCTCTATTTAAATAATATACTGCTTTTCTATTCCTCCTGCCAAAGTGGACAAGTTCACATTTTCCACATTATACTCCATGTGCCAAATTTTTGCCCACTCACTTAACCTATCTATATCCCTTTGCAGACTCCTTATGCCCTCTTCACAACTTACTTTCCTACCTACCTTTGTGTCATCAGCAAATTTAACAACCATACATTCGGTCCCTTCATCCAAGTCATTGATATCGATTGTAAATAGTTGAGGCCCAGCACTGATCCCTGTGGCACTCCACTCGTTACATCTTGCCAACCTGAAAATGACCCATTTATGCCCACTCTCTGTTTCCTGTTAGCTAACCAATCCTTTATCCATGCTAATATGTTACCCCCTACACCATGAGCTCTTATTTTGTGTCTTAGCCTTTGATGTGGTACCTTGTCAAAAGCCTTCTGGAAATCCAAGTACACCACATCCACAGGATCCCCTTTATCCACATTGCTTGTTACTTCCTCAAAGAACTCTAATAAATTAGTCAAACACAATTTCCCTTTCACAAAGCCGTGTTGACTCTGTCTGATTGCATTGAGATTTTCTAAGTGCCCTGCTATAACCTCGTTAATAATAGATTCTAGCATTTTCCCAATGACAGATGTTAAGCTAACTGGTCTGTAGTTTTCTGCTTTCTGTCTCCCTCCTTTCTTGAATAGAGGAGTTACATTTGCTATTTTCCAATCTGATGGGACCCTTCCAGAATCTAGGGAATTTTGGAAAATTAATACCAATGCATCTACTATCCCTGCAGCCACTTCTTTTAAGACCCGAGGATGAAGTCCATCAGGACCTGGGGACTTGACAGCTTTTAGTGCCAATAATTTTTTCAGAAACCTTTCCCTGGTGATTGTAAATGTTTTAAGTTCCTCCCTCCCTTTCACCTCTTGATTCACAATTATTTCTGGCATGTTATTTGTATCCTCTACAATGAAGACGGACACAAAATATCTGTTCAATTCATCCGCCATTTCCTTATTCTCCATTATTAATTCCCCAGACTCACTCTCTAGAGGACCAACACTCACTTTACTTACTCTTTACCTTTTTAAATACCTGTAGAAACTCTTACTATCCGTTTTTATATTTCTAGCCAGCTTTCTCTCGTACTCTAATTTCTCCCTCATTATTATTCTTTTAGTCTTTGCTGTTTTTTATATTCTGTCCAATCTTCTGACCTGCCACTAATCTTCGCGGAATTGTATGCTTTTTCTTTCAATTTGATACTATCTTTAACTTCCTTAGTTAGCCACGGATGGTATGTCCTTCCCCTAGAGTCTTTCTTTCTCTCTGGAATGTATCTTTGCTGAGTGTTATGAAATATTACATTAAATGTCTGCCACTGCATCACTACTGACCTATCCCTTAATCTAAGTTCCCAGTTCACTTTAGCCAGCTCTGTCTTCATGCCCTCATAATTGCCCTTATTTAAGTTCAAAACACTAATCTTAGACTTACTCTTCTCTCCCTCAAACTGAATGTGAAATTCAATCATATTGTGATCACTGCTGCCTAGAGGCTCCTTTACAATGAGGGCATTAATTAATCCTGTCTCATTACACATCACCAGATCTAGAACAACCTGCTCTCTGGTTGGCTCTAGAACGTGCTGCTCTAAGAAACTGTCCCGAAAGCATTCTATGAACTCATCTTCCAGGCTACCTTTGCCAATCAGGTTCTTCCAATCTGTATGTAGATTAAAATCACCCATGATTATCACTGTTCCTTTCTCACAAGTCCCCATTATTTCTTCCTGTATACCCTGTCCTACAGTGTGGTTACTGTTAGGGGGCCTATAAACTACTCCCACAAGTGACTTCTTGCCTTTACTATTTCTTATCTCGACCCAAACTGATTCTCCATCTTGGTCTTTAGAACTAAGGTCATTTCTCTCTATTATACTCATGTCATCCTTAATTAACACTGAGCTACCCCTCCACCTTTTCCGAGCTTCCTGTCCTTCCGAAATGTCAAGTACCCTTGAATATTCAGGTTCCAGCCTTTGTCATCTTGCAGCCATGTCTCTGGAATGGCTCTCAGATCATACATATTTATTTCTATTTGAGCTGTCAATTCATCCATTTTGTTACGAATGCTACGCCCATTTAGATACAAAGCCTTTAGTGCTGTTTTTTTTTACTATTTTTGCCACCTCCAGCCTTATCTGCTGGCGCACTCTTAGGTTTGCATGCTCTGTCCCTTCCTGATTATCATTTCCCTTATTACTACCTTGCTCTCTTGCTTTGTCTTCTTTCTTTAATTTATCACATCTTCCTTTACTCGATCCGTCGCCCCCACTATTTAGTTTAAAGCCCTCTCTACCGCCCTAGTTATTCGGTTTGCCAGAACGCTGGCCCCAGCACGGTTCAGATGAAGCCCGTCCCAACAGAACAGCTCCCTCTTTCCCCAGTACTGGTGCCAGTGCCCCATGAATCAAAACCCATTGCTCCCACACCAATCTTTGAGTCACAAATGTAACTCTCTAATCCTATTGACCCTGTGCCAATTTGCTCGTGGCTCAGGTAATAATCCAGACATTATCATCTTTGTGGTTCTGCTTTTTAATTTAGCCCCGAGTTGCTCAAACTCCCTCAGCAGAGCCTCTTCCCTCGTCCGACCTATGTTGTTGGTATCGACATGGACCATGAAAACTGGATCCTCCCCCTGCTGCTGCAAGTTCCTCCCCAGCCCAGAACAGATGTCCTTAACCCTGGCACCGACCGGGCAGGCAACACAGCCTTCGGGACTCTTGCTCTCGGCTGCAGAGAGCTGTGTCTATCCCCCTGATTATACTGTCCACTTCTGCCACTACATTCCTACTAACTCCCGCCGTTTGAATGGCTTCCTGTATCATGGTTCCACGGTCACCCTGCAGCCCCCACTTTCGTCCATAAAGGCTGCAAACCTGTTGGACAATCGCAAAGACTGAGGCTCCTCCACTTCTCGATCCCCTGACCTGCCTCGCTCGCAGTCACACCCTCCTGCCCCGTACCGCTAACCAATTCAGACGACCCTATCCTAAGGGGTGTGACTGCCTCCTGGAACCGAATGTCCAGGTATTTATCCCCCTCCCTGATGTGTCGCAGTGTCTGCAGCTCGGCCTCCAGTTCGATGAGCCGAAGCTCCTCAAGCCACAGACGTGTTTGCCCTGGATCACACTGGGGTCCAGGGACTCCCACACTCTGTACTCGCTGCACATCACCTGCTCTGCCATCTTTATCATGTGTTAATTCATTATTCATTCTTCTTAAGTAAATTTAATTTATAAACCCCACTAATCCCAATAAGCTTTACAACAGCGAGGAAACCTTCGACTACCAATAAAACCTGACAATTACGAACTGACACGAGCTTTGAAAGTTAAACGAGGCAATTGGGACTAGCTTAGTGGTATAAACTGGGCGACATGGACATGTTGGGCCGAAGGGCCTGTTCCCATGTTGTAAACTTCTATCATTCTATGATTACACTCACCAACCAATCACTTACGTGTTTCCCTGTGACGTCAAACTTGGGATATTCTCAGAACGTGTGACTGGCCCCGACTGAACTCTCCCTCTCCCCCCGACCGAACTCTCCCTCTCCCCCCGACTGAACTCTCCCTCTCCCCCCGACTGAACTCTCCCTCTCCCCCCGACTGAACTCTCCCTCTCCCCCCGACCGAACTCTCCCTCTCCCCCCGACCGAACTCTCCCTCTCCCCCCGACTGAACTCTCCCTCTCCCCCCGACCGAACTCTCCCTCTCCCCCCGACCGAACTCTCCCCCTCTCCCCCCGACTGAACTCTCCCTCTCCCCCCGACTGAACTCTCCCTCTCCCCCCGACCGAACTCTCCCTCTCCCCCCGACCGAACTCTCCCTCTCTCCCCTCGACTGAACTCTCCCTCTCTCCCCTCGACTGAACTCTCCCTCTCCCCCCGACTGAACTCTCCCCCTCTCCCCCCGACTGAACTCTCCCTCTCTCCCCTCGACTGAACTCTCCCTCTCCCCCCGACCGAACTCTCCCCCTCTCCCCCCGACCGAACTCTCCCCCTCTCCCCCCGACTGAACTCTCCCCCTCTCCCCCCGACCGAACTCTCCCCCTCTCCCCCCGACCGAACTCTCCCTCTCTCCCCCCGACCGAACTCTCCCTCTCCCCCCGACCGAACTCTCCCTCTCCCCCCGACTGAACTCTCCCTCTCTCCCCCCGACTGAACTCTCCCTCTCTCCCCGACTGAACTCTCCCTCTCTCCCCCCGACCGAACTCTCCCTCTCTCCCCCCGACCGAACTCTCCCTCTCTCCCCCCGACCGAACTCTCCCTCTCTCCCCCCGACCGAACTCTCCCTCTCTCCCCCCGACTGAAGTCTCCCTCTCCCCCCGACCGAACTCTCCCTCTCTCCCCCCGACCGAACTCTCCCTCTCCCCCCGACCGAACTCTCCCTCTCCCCCCGACTGAACTCTCCCTCTCCCCCCGACTGAACTCTCCCTCTCCCCCCGACTGAACTCTCCCTCTCCCCCCGACTGAACTGTCCCCCTCTCCCCCCGACTGAACTCTCCCTCTCCCCCCGACTGAACTGTCCCTCTCCCCCCGACTGAACTGTCCCCCTCTCCCCCCGACTGAACTCTCCCTCTCTCCCCCCGAATGAACTCTCTCTCTCCCCCCGACTGAACTCTCCCTCTCTCACCCACTGAACTCTCCCTCTCCCCCCGACTGAACTCTCCCTCTCCCCCCGACTGAACTCTCTCTCTCCCCCCGACTGAACTCTCCCTCTCTCCCCCCGAATGAACTCTCTCTCTCCCCCCGAATGAACTCTCTCTCTCCCCCCGAATGAACTCTCTCTCTCCCCCCGACTGAACTCTCCCTCTCCCCCCGACTGAACTCTCCCTCTCCCCCCGACTGAACTGTCCCTCTCCCCCCGACTGAACTGTCCCTCTCCCCCCGACTGAACTGTCCCCCTCTCCCCCCGACTGAACTCTCCCTCTCTCCCCCCGACTGAACTCTCCCTCTCCCCCTGACAGAACTCTCCCTCTCTCCCCCCGAATGAACTCTCTCTCTCCCCCCGACTGAACTCTCCCTCTCTCACCCACTGAACTCTCCCTCTCCCCCCGACTGAACTCTCCCTCTCCCCCCGACTGAACTCTCCCTCTCCCCCCGACTGAACTCTCCCTCTCTCCCCCCGACCGAACTCTCCCTCTCTCCCCCCGACCGAACTCTCCCTCTCTCCCCCCGAATGAACTCTCCCTCTCTCCCCCCGACTGAACTCTCCCTCTCTCCCCCCGACTGAACTCTCCCTCTCTCCCCCCGACCGAACTCTCCCTCTCTCCCCCCGAATGAAATCTCTCTCTCCCCCCGAATGAACTCTCTCTCTCCCCCCGACTGAACTCTCCCTCACCCCCCGACTGAACTCTCCCTCTCCCCCCGACTGAACTGTCCCTCTCCCCCCGACTGAACTGTCCCCCTCTCCCCCCGACAGAACTCTCCCTCTCTCCCCCCGAATGAACTCTCTCTCTCCCCCCGACTGAACTCTCCCTCTCCCCCCGACTGAACTCTCCCTCTCCCCCCGACTGAACTCTCCCTCTCCCCCCGACTGAACTCTCCCTCTCTCCACGACTGAACTCTCCCTCTCTCCCCGACTGAACTCTCCCTCTCTCCCCGACTGAACTCTCCCTCTCTCCACGACTGAACTCTCCCTCTCTCCCCGACTGAACTCTCCCTCTCTCCCCCCGACTGAACTCTCCCTCTCTCCCCCCGACTGAACTCTCCCTCTCCCTCCGACTGAACTCTCCCTCTCTCCCCGACTGAACTCTCCCTTTCTCCGCCCTCTTTATATCCCCGCTCTGCTCTCACTCTCCCCCCGACTGAACTCTCCCTCTCTCCGCTCTCTTCACATCCCCGCTCTGGCCTCAGTCTCCCCCCGACTGAACTCTCCCTCTCTCCGCTCTGTTAAAACCCCGCTCTGCTCTCTCTCCCCGCGACTGAACTCTCCCTTTCTCCGCCCTCTTTATATCCCCGCTCTGCTCTCACTCTCTCCCCCCGACTGAACTCTCCCTTTCTCCGACCTCTTTATATCCCCGCTCTGCTCTCACTCTCCCCCCGACTGAACTCTCCCTTTCTCCGACCTCTTTATATCCCCACTCTGCTCTCACTCTCTCCCCGACTGAACTCTCCCTTTCTCCGCCCTGTTCATATCCCCGCTCTGCTCTCACTCTCCCCCCGACTGAACTCTCCCTTTCTCCGCTCTCTTTATATCCCCGCTCTGCTCTCTCTCCCCGCGACTGAACTCTCCCTTTATCCCACCTCTTGAAATCCCCGCTCTGCTCTCACTCTCCCCCCGACTGAACTCTCCCTCTCTCCGCTCTGCTCTCACTCTCCCCCCGACTGAACTCTCCCTTTCTCCGCCCTCTTTATATCCCCACTCTGCTCTCACTCTCCCCCCGACTGAACTCTCCCTTTCTCTGCACTGTTTCTATCCCCACTCTGCTCTCACTCTCCCCCCGACTGAACTCTCCCTTTCTCTGCACTGTTTCTATCCCCACTCTGCTCTCTCTCTCCCCCCGACTGAACTCTCACTTTTCCGCCCTCTTTATGTCCCCGCTCTGCTCTCACTCTCCCCCGGACTGAACTCTCCCTCTCTCCGCCCTCTTAAAATCCCCGCTCGTCTCTCACTCTCTCCCCCCGAATGTACTCTCCCTTTCTCCGCCCTGATTACATCCCCGCTCTGCTCTCACGCTCCCCCCGAGTGAACTCTCCCTTTCTCCGCCCTCTTTATATCCCCGCTCTGCTCTCACTCTCTCCCCCGACTGAACTCTCCCTTTCTCCGCCCAGTTTATATCCCCGCGCTGCTCTCACTCTCCCCGCGACTGAACTCTCCCTTTCTCCGCCCTCTTAATATCCCCGCGCTGCTCTCTCTCTCCCCGCGACTGAACTCTCCCTCTCTCCGCCCTCTTTATATCCCCACTCTGCTCTCACTCTCCCCCCGACTGAACTCTCCCTTTCTCTGCACTGTTTCTATCCCCGCTCTGCTCTCACTCTCCCCCCGACTGAACTCTCCCTTTCTCTGCACTGTTTCTATCCCCACTCTGCTCTCTCTCTCCCCCCGACTGAACTCTCCCTCTCTCCGCCCTCTTAAAATCCCCGCTCGTCTCTCACTCTCTCCCCCGGACTGAACTCTCCCTTTCTCTGCCCTGTTTCCATCCCCGCTCTGCTCTCACTCTCCCCCCGACTGAACTCTCCCTCTCTCCGCCCTGATTATATCCCCGCTCGGCTCTCACTCTCCCCCGACTGAACTCTCCCTTTCTCCGCCCCCTTTATATCCCCGCTCTGCTCTCTCTCTCCCCCGGACTGAACTCTCCATTTCTCTGCCCTGTTTCCATCCCCGCTCTGCTCTCTCTCCCCGCGACTAAAATCTCCCTTTCACCGACCTCTATATATCCCCGCTCTGCTCTCACTCTCCCCCCGACTGAACTCTCCCTCTCTCCGCACTCTTTGTATCCCCGCTCTGCTCTCACTCTCCCCCCGACTGAACTCTCACTTTCTCCGCCCTCTTTATATCCCCACTCTGCTCTCACTCTCCCCCCGACTGAACTCTCCCTCTCTCCGCCCTCTTTGTATCCCCGCTCTGCTCTCACTCTCCCCCCGACTGAACTCTCACTTTCTCCGCCCTCTTTATATCCCCACTCTGCTCTCACTCTCCCCCCGACTGAACTCTCCCTTTCTCCGCCCTCTTTATATCCCCGCTCTGCTCTCACTCTCCCCCCGACTGAACTCTCCCTTTCTCCACTCTCTTTATATCCCCGCTCTGCTCTCACTCTCCCCCCGACTGAACTCTCCCTTTCTCCGCCCTCTTTATATCCCCACTCTGCTCACTCTCTCTCCTCGACTGAACTCTCCCTTTCTCCGCCCTCTTTATATCCCCGCTCTGCTCTCTCTCTCCCCGCGACTGAACTCTCCCTTTCTCCACGCTCTTTATATCCCCGCTCTGCTCTCACTCTCCCCCCGACTGAACTCTCCCTTTCTCCGCCCTCTTTATATCCCCACTCTGCTCACTCTCTCTCCTCGACTGAACTCTCCCTTTCTCCGCCCTCTTTATATCCCCGCTCTGCTCTCACTCTCTCCCCCGACTGAACTCTCCCTTTCTCCGCCCTCTTTTTATCCCCGCTCTGCTGTCACTCTCTCCCCGACTGAACTCTCCCTCTCTCCGCCCTCTTTATATCCCCGCTCTGCTCTCTCTCTCCCCCCGACTGAACTCTCACTTTCTCCGCCCTCTTAATATCCCCGCTCTGCTCTCACTCTCCCCCGGACTGAACTCTCCCTCTCTCCGCCCTCTTTATATCCCCGCTCTGCTCTCACTCTCCCCCGGACTGAACTCTCACATTCTCCGCCCTCTTTATATCCCCGCTCTGCTCTCACTCTACCCCCGACTGAACTCTCCCTTTCTCCGACATCTTTATATCCCCGCTCTGCTCTCACTCTCCCCCCCCCGACTGAACTCTCCCTTTCTCCGACATCTTTATATCCCCGCTCTGCTCTCACTCTCCCCCCCCCCGACTGAACTCTCCCTCTCTCCGACCTCTTTATATCCCCGCTCTGCTCTCACTCTCCCCCCGACTGAACTCTCCCTTTCTCCGCCCTCTTTATATCCCCACTCTGCTCTCTCTCTCCCCCCGAGTGAACTCTCACTTTCTCCGCCCTCTTTATATCCCCGCTCTGCTCTCTCTCTCCCCCCGACTGAACTCTCACTTTCTCCGCCCTCTTTATATCCCCACTCTGCTCTCTCTCCCCCCCCGACTGAACTCTCACTTTCTCCGCCCTCTTTATATCCCCGCTCTGCTCTCACTCTCCCCCCGACTGAACTCTCTCTTTCTCCGCCCTCTTTATATCCCCGCTCTGCTCTCACTCTCCCCCCGACTGAACTCTCTCTTTCTCCGCCCTCTTTATATCCCCACTCTGCTCTCACTCTCCCCCCGACTGAACTCTCCCTTTCTCCGGCCTGTTTATATCCCCGCTCTGCTCTCACTCTCCCCCGGACTGAACTCTCCCTTTCTCCTCCCTCTTGATATCCCCGCTCTGCTCTCACTCTCCCCCCGACTGAACTCTCCCTTTCTCCGCCCTGTTTATATCCCCGCCCTGCTCTCACTCTCCTCCCGACTGAACTCTCCCTCTCTCCGCCCAGCTCTCACTCTCCCCCCGACTGAACTCTCCCTTTCTCTGCACTTTTTCTATCCCCACTCTGCTCTCTCTCTCCCCCCGACTGAACTCTCTCTTTCTCCGCCCTCTTTATATCCCCGCTCTGCTCTCACTCTCCCCCCGACTGAACTCTCCCTTTCTCTGCACTGTTTCTAGCCCCACTCTGCTCTCTCTCTCCCCCCGACTGAACTCTCACTTTCTCCGCCCTCTTTATATCCCCGCTCTGCTCTCACTCACCCCCGGACTGAACTCTCCCTTTCTCCGCCCTGTTTATATCCCCGCTCTGCTCTCACTCACCCCCGGACTGAACTCTCCCTTTCTCTGCCCTGTTTCTATCCCCGCTCTGCTCTCACTCACCCCCGGACTGAACTCTCCCTTTCTCTGCCCTGTTTCTATCCCCGCTCTGCTCTCACTCTCCCCCCGACTGAACTCTCCCTCTCTCCGCCCTCTTTATATCCCCGCTCTGCTCTCACTCTCCCCCCGACTGAACTCTCCCTCTCTCCGCCCTCTTTATATCCCCGCTCTGCTCTCACTCTCCCCCCGACTGAACTCTCCCTCTCTCCGACCTCTTTATATCCCCGCTCTGCTCTCTCTCCCCGACTGAACTCTCCCTCTCTCCGCCCTCTTTATATCCCCGCTCTGCTCTCACGCTCCCCCCGAGTGAACTCTCCCTTTCTCCGCTCTCTTGAAATCGCCGCTCTGCTCTCTCTCCCCGCGACTGAACTCTCACTTTCTCCGCCCTCTTTATATCCCCGCTCTGCTCTCACTCTCCCCCCGACTGAACTCTCCCTCTCTCCGCCCTCTTTATATCCCCACTCTGCTCTCACTCACCCCCCGACTGAACTCTCCCTTTCTCCGCCCTCTTTATATCCCCGCTCTGCTCTCACTCTCCCCCCGACTGAACTCTCCCTCTCTCCGCCCTCTTTATATCCCCACTCTGCTCTCACTCACCCCCCCGACTGAACTCTCCCTCTCTCCGCCCTCTTTATATCCCCACTCTGCTCTCACTCTCCCCCCGACTGAACTCTGCCTCTCTCCGCCCTCTTTATATCCCCGCTCTGCTCTCACTCTCCCCCGGACTGAACTCTCCCTCTCTCCGCCCTCTTTATATCCCCGCTCTGCTCTCACTCTCCCCCCGACTGAACTCTCCCTTTCTCCGCCCTGTTTATATCCCCGCTCTGCTCTCACTCTCCCCTGGACTGAACTCTCCCTCTCTCCGCCCTCTTTATATCCCCACTCTGCTCTCACGCTCCCCCCGAGTGAACTCTCCCTTTCTCCGCTCTCTTGAAATCGCCGCTCTGCTCTGTCTCCCCGCGACTGAACTCTCCCTCTCTCCACCCTCTTTATATCCCTGCTCTGCTCTCACTCTCTCCGCCCTCTTTTTTCCCCGCTCTGCTCTCACGCTCCCCCCGACTGAACTCTCTCTTTCTCCGCCCTCTTTATATCCCCACTCTGCTCTCACTCTCTCCCCGACTGAACTCTCCCTCTCTCCGCCCTCTTTATATCCCCGCTCTGCTCTCACTCTCTCCCCGACTGAACTCTCCCTTTCTCCGCCCTCTTTCTATCCCCGCTCTGCTCTCACTCTCCCCCCGACTGAACTCTCCCTCTCTCCGCCCTCTTTATATCTCCGCTCTGCTCTCATTCTGTCCCCGACTGAACTCTCCCTTTCTCCGCCCTCTTTATATCCCCGCTCTGCTCTCACTCTCTCCACCAACTGAACTCTCCCTTTCTCCGCCCTCTTTCTATCCCCGCTCTGCTCTCTCTCTCCCCGCGACTGAACTCTCCCTTTCTCCGCCCTCTTGAAATCCCGGCTCTGCTCTCACTCTCTCCCCGACTGAACTCTCCCTTTCTCCGCCCTCTTTATATCCCCGCTCTGCTCTCACTCTCTCCCCGTGACTGAACTCTCCCTTTCTCCTCCCTCTTTATATCCCCGCTCTGCTCTCACTCTCCCCCCGACTGAACTCTCCCTTTCTCCGCCCTCTTTATATCCCCGCTCTGCTCTCACTCTCCCCCCGACTGAACTCTCCCTTTCTCCGCTCTCTTTATATCCCCGCTCTGCTCTCACTCTCCCCGACTGAACTCTCCCTTTCTCCGCCTCTTTTTCTCCCGGCTCTGCTCTCACTCTCCCCCCGACTGAACTCTCCCTCTCTCCGCCCTCTTTATATCCCCGCTCTGCTCTCATTCTCCCCCCGACTGAACTCTCCCTTTCTCCGCCCTCTTTATATCCCCGCTCTGCTCTCATTCTCCCCCCGACTGAACTCTCTCTTTCTCCGCCCTCTTTATATCCCCGCTCTGCTCTCACTCTCTCCCCGACTGAACTCTCTCTTTCTCCGCCCTCTTTATATCCCCACTCTGCTCTCACTCTCTCCCCGACTGAACTCTCCCTTTCTCCGCCCTCTTTATATTTCCGCTCTGCACTCACTCTCCCCCCGACTGAACTCTCCCTCTCTCCGCCCTCTTTATATCCCCGCTCTGCTCTCACTCTCCCCCCGACTGAACTCTCCCTCTCTCCGCCCTCTTTATATCCCCGCTCTGCTCTCACTCTCTCCCCGACTGAACTCTCCCTTTCTCCGCCATCTTTATATTTCCGCTCTGCTCTCACTCTCTCCCCGACTGAACTCTCCCTTTCTCCACTCTCTTTATATCCCGGCTCTGCTCTCACTCTCTCCCCGACTGAACTCTCACTTTCTCCGCCTTCTTTAAATCCCCGCTCTGCTCTCACGCTCCCCCCGAGTGAACTCTCCCTCTCTCCGCCCTCTTTATATCCCCGCTCTGCTGTGACTCTCTCCCCGACTGAACTCTCACTTTCTCCGCCCTCTTTAAATCCCCGCTCTGCTCTCACTCTCCCCGCGACTGAACTCTCCCTTTCTCCGCCCTCTTAATATCCCCGCTCTGCTCTCTCCCCGCGACTGAACTCTCCCTTTCTCCGCCCTCTTTATATCCCCGCTCTGCTCTCTCCCCGCGACTGAACTCTCCCTTTCTCCGCCCTCTTTATATCCCCGCTCTGCTGTGACTCTCTCCCCGACTGAACTCTCCCTCTCTCCGCCCTCTTTAAATACCCGCTCTGCTCTCACGCTCCCTCCGACTGAACTCTCCCTTTCTCCGCACTCTTTATATCCCCGCTCTGCTCTCACTCTCTCCCCTCGACTGAACTCTCCCTTTCTCCGCCCTCTTTATATCCCCGCTCTGCTCTCACTCTCTCCCCCGACTGAACTCTCCCTTTCTCCGCCCTCTTTTTATCCCCGCTCTGCTGTCACTCTCTCCCCGACTGAACTCTCCCTCTCTCCGCCCTCTTTATATCCCCGCTCTGCTCTCTCTCTCCCCCCGACTGAACTCTCACTTTCTCCGCCCTCTTAATATCCCCGCTCTGCTCTCACTCTCCCCCGGACTGAACTCTCCCTCTCTCCGCCCTCTTTATATCCCCGCTCTGCTCTCACTCTCCCCCGGACTGAACTCTCACATTCTCCGCCCTCTTTATATCCCCGCTCTGCTCTCACTCTACCCCCGACTGAACTCTCCCTTTCTCCGACATCTTTATATCCCCGCTCTGCTCTCACTCTCCCCCCCCCGACTGAACTCTCCCTTTCTCCGACATCTTTATATCCCCGCTCTGCTCTCACTCTCCCCCCCCCCGACTGAACTCTCCCTCTCTCCGACCTCTTTATATCCCCGCTCTGCTCTCACTCTCCCCCCGACTGAACTCTCCCTTTCTCCGCCCTCTTTATATCCCCACTCTGCTCTCTCTCTCCCCCCGAGTGAACTCTCACTTTCTCCGCCCTCTTTATATCCCCGCTCTGCTCTCTCTCTCCCCCCGACTGAACTCTCACTTTCTCCGCCCTCTTTATATCCCCACTCTGCTCTCTCTCCCCCCCCGACTGAACTCTCACTTTCTCCGCCCTCTTTATATCCCCGCTCTGCTCTCACTCTCCCCCCGACTGAACTCTCTCTTTCTCCGCCCTCTTTATATCCCCGCTCTGCTCTCACTCTCCCCCCGACTGAACTCTCTCTTTCTCCGCCCTCTTTATATCCCCACTCTGCTCTCACTCTCCCCCCGACTGAACTCTCCCTTTCTCCGGCCTGTTTATATCCCCGCTCTGCTCTCACTCTCCCCCGGACTGAACTCTCCCTTTCTCCTCCCTCTTGATATCCCCGCTCTGCTCTCACTCTCCCCCCGACTGAACTCTCCCTTTCTCCGCCCTGTTTATATCCCCGCCCTGCTCTCACTCTCCTCCCGACTGAACTCTCCTTCTCTCCGCCCAGCTCTCACTCTCCCCCCGACTGAACTCTCCCTTTCTCTGCACTTTTTCTATCCCCACTCTGCTCTCTCTCTCCCCCCGACTGAACTCTCTCTTTCTCCGCCCTCTTTATATCCCCGCTCTGCTCTCACTCTCCCCCCGACTGAACTCTCCCTTTCTCTGCACTGTTTCTAGCCCCACTCTGCTCTCTCTCTCCCCCCGACTGAACTCTCACTTTCTCCGCCCTCTTTATATCCCCGCTCTGCTCTCACTCACCCCCGGACTGAACTCTCCCTTTCTCCGCCCTGTTTATATCCCCGCTCTGCTCTCACTCACCCCCGGACTGAACTCTCCCTTTCTCTGCCCTGTTTCTATCCCCGCTCTGCTCTCACTCACCCCCGGACTGAACTCTCCCTTTCTCTGCCCTGTTTCTATCCCCGCTCTGCTCTCACTCTCCCCCCGACTGAACTCTCCCTCTCTCCGCCCTCTTTATATCCCCGCTCTGCTCTCACTCTCCCCCCGACTGAACTCTCCCTCTCTCCGCCCTCTTTATATCCCCGCTCTGCTCTCACTCTCCCCCCGACTGAACTCTCCCTCTCTCCGACCTCTTTATATCCCCGCTCTGCTCTCTCTCCCCGACTGAACTCTCCCTCTCTCCGCCCTCTTTATATCCCCGCTCTGCTCTCACGCTCCCCCCGAGTGAACTCTCCCTTTCTCCGCTCTCTTGAAATCGCCGCTCTGCTCTCTCTCCCCGCGACTGAACTCTCACTTTCTCCGCCCTCTTTATATCCCCGCTCTGCTCTCACTCTCCCCCCGACTGAACTCTCCCTCTCTCCGCCCTCTTTATATCCCCACTCTGCTCTCACTCACCCCCCGACTGAACTCTCCCTTTCTCCGCCCTCTTTATATCCCCGCTCTGCTCTCACTCTCCCCCCGACTGAACTCTCCCTCTCTCCGCCCTCTTTATATCCCCACTCTGCTCTCACTCACCCCCCCGACTGAACTCTCCCTCTCTCCGCCCTCTTTATATCCCCACTCTGCTCTCACTCTCCCCCCGACTGAACTCTGCCTCTCTCCGCCCTCTTTATATCCCCGCTCTGCTCTCACTCTCCCCCGGACTGAACTCTCCCTCTCTCCGCCCTCTTTATATCCCCGCTCTGCTCTCACTCTCCCCCCGACTGAACTCTCCCTTTCTCCGCCCTGTTTATATCCCCGCTCTGCTCTCACTCTCCCCTGGACTGAACTCTCCCTCTCTCCGCCCTCTTTATATCCCCACTCTGCTCTCACGCTCCCCCCGAGTGAACTCTCCCTTTCTCCGCTCTCTTGAAATCGCCGCTCTGCTCTGTCTCCCCGCGACTGAACTCTCCCTCTCTCCACCCTCTTTATATCCCTGCTCTGCTCTCACTCTCTCCGCCCTCTTTTTTCCCCGCTCTGCTCTCACGCTCCCCCCGACTGAACTCTCTCTTTCTCCGCCCTCTTTATATCCCCACTCTGCTCTCACTCTCTCCCCGACTGAACTCTCCCTCTCTCCGCCCTCTTTATATCCCCGCTCTGCTCTCACTCTCTCCCCGACTGAACTCTCCCTTTCTCCGCCCTCTTTCTATCCCCGCTCTGCTCTCACTCTCCCCCCGACTGAACTCTCCCTCTCTCCGCCCTCTTTATATCTCCGCTCTGCTCTCATTCTGTCCCCGACTGAACTCTCCCTTTCTCCGCCCTCTTTATATCCCCGCTCTGCTCTCACTCTCTCCACCAACTGAACTCTCCCTTTCTCCGCCCTCTTTCTATCCCCGCTCTGCTCTCTCTCTCCCCGCGACTGAACTCTCCCTTTCTCCGCCCTCTTGAAATCCCGGCTCTGCTCTCACTCTCTCCCCGACTGAACTCTCCCTTTCTCCGCCCTCTTTATATCCCCGCTCTGCTCTCACTCTCTCCCCGTGACTGAACTCTCCCTTTCTCCTCCCTCTTTATATCCCCGCTCTGCTCTCACTCTCCCCCCGACTGAACTCTCCCTTTCTCCGCCCTCTTTATATCCCCGCTCTGCTCTCACTCTCCCCCCGACTGAACTCTCCCTTTCTCCGCTCTCTTTATATCCCCGCTCTGCTCTCACTCTCCCCGACTGAACTCTCCCTTTCTCCGCCTCTTTTTCTCCCGGCTCTGCTCTCACTCTCCCCCCGACTGAACTCTCCCTCTCTCCGCCCTCTTTATATCCCCGCTCTGCTCTCATTCTCCCCCCGACTGAACTCTCCCTTTCTCCGCCCTCTTTATATCCCCGCTCTGCTCTCATTCTCCCCCCGACTGAACTCTCTCTTTCTCCGCCCTCTTTATATCCCCGCTCTGCTCTCACTCTCTCCCCGACTGAACTCTCTCTTTCTCCGCCCTCTTTATATCCCCACTCTGCTCTCACTCTCTCCCCGACTGAACTCTCCCTTTCTCCGCCCTCTTTATATTTCCGCTCTGCACTCACTCTCCCCCCGACTGAACTCTCCCTCTCTCCGCCCTCTTTATATCCCCGCTCTGCTCTCACTCTCCCCCCGACTGAACTCTCCCTCTCTCCGCCCTCTTTATATCCCCGCTCTGCTCTCACTCTCTCCCCGACTGAACTCTCCCTTTCTCCGCCATCTTTATATTTCCGCTCTGCTCTCACTCTCTCCCCGACTGAACTCTCCCTTTCTCCACTCTCTTTATATCCCGGCTCTGCTCTCACTCTCTCCCCGACTGAACTCTCACTTTCTCCGCCTTCTTTAAATCCCCGCTCTGCTCTCACGCTCCCCCCGAGTGAACTCTCCCTCTCTCCGCCCTCTTTATATCCCCGCTCTGCTGTGACTCTCTCCCCGACTGAACTCTCACTTTCTCCGCCCTCTTTAAATCCCCGCTCTGCTCTCACTCTCCCCGCGACTGAACTCTCCCTTTCTCCGCCCTCTTAATATCCCCGCTCTGCTCTCTCCCCGCGACTGAACTCTCCCTTTCTCCGCCCTCTTTATATCCCCGCTCTGCTCTCTCCCCGCGACTGAACTCTCCCTTTCTCCGCCCTCTTTATATCCCCGCTCTGCTGTGACTCTCTCCCCGACTGAACTCTCCCTCTCTCCGCCCTCTTTAAATACCCGCTCTGCTCTCACGCTCCCTCCGA
Source organism: Heptranchias perlo (assembly GCF_035084215.1). Classification (NCBI taxonomy): domain Eukaryota; kingdom Metazoa; phylum Chordata; class Chondrichthyes; order Hexanchiformes; family Hexanchidae; genus Heptranchias; species Heptranchias perlo. Next base: position 66,380 of record NW_027139336.1, read on the forward strand.
CTGAACTCTCCCTTTCTCCGCCCTCTTTATATCCCCGCTCTGCTGTGACTCTCTCCCCGACTGAACTCTCCCTCTCTCCGCCCTCTTTAAATCCCCGCTCTGCTCTCACTCTCCCCCCGACTGAACTCTCCCTTTCTCCGCCCTCTTTATATCCCCACTCTGCTCTCACGCTCCCCCGACTGAACTCTCACTTTCTCCGCCCTCTTTATATCCCCGCTCTGCTCTCACTCTCTCCCCGACTGAACTCTCACTTTCTCCGCCCTGTTTATATCCCCGCTCTGCTCTCTCTCTCCCCCCGACTGAACTCTCACTTTCTCCGCCCTCTTTATATCCCCGCTCTGCTCTCTCTCTCCCCCCGACTGAACTCTCACTTTCTCCGCCCTCTTTCTATCTCCGCTCTGCTCTCTCTCTCCCCCCGACTGAACTCTCCCTTTCTCCGCCCTCTTTATATCTCCGCTCTGCTCTCTCTCTCCCCCCGACTGAACTCTCCCTTTCTCCACTCTCTTTATATCCCCGCTCTGCTCTCACTCTCCCCTGGACTGAACTCTCCCTTTCTCCACTCTCTTTATATCCCCGCTCTGCTCTCTCTCTCCCCCCGACTGAACTCTCCCTCTCTCCGCCCTCTTTTTCTCACGGCTCTGCTCTCACTCTCCCCCCGACTGAACTCTCCCTTTCTCCACTCTCTTCATATCCCCGCTCTGCTCTCTCTCTCCCCCCGACTGAACTCTCCCTCTCTCCGCCCTCTTTATATCCCCGCTCTGCTCTCACTCTCCCCTGGACTGAACTCTCCCTCTCTCCGCCCTCTTTTTCTCCCGGCTCTGCTCTCACTCTCCCCCCGACTGAACTCTCCCTTTCTCCACTCTCTTTATATCCCCGCTCTGCTCTCTCTCTCCCCCCGACTGAACTCTCACTTTCTCCGCCCTCTTTATATCCCCGCTCTGCTCTCTCTCTCCCCCCGACTGAACTCTCACTTTCTCCGCCCTCTTTATATCTCCGCTCTGCTCTCTCTCTCCCCCCGACTGAACTCTCCCTTTCTCCGCCCTCTTTATATCTCCGCTCTGCTCTCTCTCTCCCCCCGACTGAACTCTCCCTTTCTCCACTCTCTTTATATCCCCGCTCTGCTCTCACTCTCCCCTGGACTGAACTCTCCCTTTCTCCACTCTCTTTATATCCCCGCTCTGCTCTCTCTCTCCCCCCGACTGAACTCTCCCTCTCTCCGCCCTCTTTTTCTCACGGCTCTGCTCTCACTCTCCCCCCGACTGAACTCTCCCTTTCTCCACTCTCTTTATATCCCCGCTCTGCTCTCTCTCTCCCCCCGACTGAACTCTCCCTCTCTCCGCCCTCTTTATATCCCCGCTCTGCTCTCACTCTCCCCTGGACTGAACTCTCCCTCTCTCCGCCCTCTTTTTCTCCCGGCTCTGCTCTCACTCTCCCCCCGACTGAACTCTCCCTTTCTCCACTCTCTTTATATCCCCGCTCTTCTCTCTCTCTCCCCCCGACTGAACTCTCCCTTTCTCCGCCCTCTTTATATCCCCGCTCTGCTCTCATGCTCCCCCCGAGTGAACTCTCCCTTTCTCCGCTCTCTTTATATCCCCGCTCTGCTCTCACTCTCTCCCCGACTGAACTCTCCCTCTCTCCGCCCTCTTTATATTCCCGCTCTGCTCTCACTCTCCCCCCGACTGGACTCTCCCTCTCTCCGCCCTGTTTATATTCCCGCTCTGCTCTCACTCTCTCCCCGACTGAACTCTCCCTTTCTCCGCCCTCTTTATATCCCCGCTCTGCAGTTACTCTCCCCCCGACTGAACTCTCTCTTTTTCCGCCCTCTTTCTATCCCCGCTCTGCACTCTCCCCGCGACTGAACTCTCCCTTTCTCCGCCCTCTTTATATCCCGGCTCTGCTGTGACTCTCTCCCCGACTGAACTCTCCCTTTCTCCGCCCTGATTATATCCCCGCTCTGCTCTCACTCTCTCCCCGACTGAACTCTCGATTTCTCCACCCTGAATAAATCCCCGCTCTGCTCTCACTCTCCCCGCGAATGAACTCTCCCTCTCTCCGCCCTGCTCTCACTCTCCCCCCGACTGAACTCTCCCTTTCTCCACCCTGATTATATCCCCGCTCTGCTCTCACTCTCCCCCCGACTGAACTCTCCCTTTCTCCGCCCTCTTTATATCCCCGCTCTGCTCTCACTCTCCCCCCGACTGAACTCTCACTTTCTCCGCCCTCTTTATATCCCCGCTCTGCTCTCACTCTCCCCCCGACTGAACTCTCACTTTCTCCGCCCTCTTTATATCCCCGCTCTGCTCTCTCTCCCCGCGACTGAACTCTCCCTTTCTCCACTCTCTTTATATCCCCGCTCTGCTCTCACTCTCCCCCCGACTGAACTCTCACTTTCTCCGCCCTCTTTTTCTCCCCGCTCTGCTCTCTCTCTCCCCCCGACTGAACTCTCACTTTCTCCGCCCTCTTTATATCCCCACTCTGCTCTCTCTCCCCCCCCGACTGAACTCTCACTTTCTCCGCCCTCTTTATATCCCCGCTCTGATCTCTCTCTCCCCCCGACTGAACTCTCACTTTCTCCGCCCTCTTTATATCCCCGCTCTGCTCTCTCTCTCCCCCCGACTGAAGTCTCCCTCTCTCCGCCCTCTTTATATCCCCGCTCTGCTCTCACTCTCTCCCCGACTGAACTCTCACTTTCTCCGCCCTCTTTATTTCTCCGCTCTGCTCTCTCTCTCCCCCCGACTGAACTCTCCCTTTCTCCACTCTCTTTATATCCCCGCTCTGCTCTCTCTGCCCGCGACTGAACTCTCCCTTTCTCCGACCTCTTTATATCCCCACTCTGCTCTCACTCTCCCCCCGACTGAACTCTTCCTTTCTCCGCCCTCTTTATATCCCCGCTCTGCTCTCACTCTCTCCCCGACTGAACTCTCACTCTCTCCGCCCTCTTTATATCTCCGCTCTGCTCTCTCTCTCCCCCCGACTGAACTCTCCCTTTCTCCGCCCTCTTTATATCTCCGCTCTGCTCTCTCTCTCCCCCCGACTGAACTCTCCCTTTCTCCACTCTCTTTATATCCCCGCTCTGCTCTCACTCTCCCCTGGACTGAACTCTCCCTCTCTCCGCCCTCTTTTTCTCCCGGCTCTGCTCTCACTCTCCCCCCGACTGAACTCTCCCTTTCTCCACTCTCTTTATATCCCCGCTCTGCTCTCTCTCTCCCCCCGACTGAACTCTCCCTCTCTCCGCCCTCTTTATATCCCCGCTCTGCTCTCACTCTCCCCTGGACTGAACTCTCCCTCTCTCCGCCCTCTTTTTCTCCCGGCTCTGCTCTCACTCTCCCCCCGACTGAACTCTCCCTTTCTCCACTCTCTTTATATCCCCGCTCTGCTCTCTCTCTCCCCCCGACTGAACTCTCCCTTTCTCCGCCCTCTTTATATCCCCGCTCTGCTCTCATGCTCCCCCCGAGTGAACTCTCCCTTTCTCCGCTCTCTTTATATCCCCGCTCTGCTCTCACTCTCTCCCCGACTGAACTCTCCCTCTCTCCGCCCTCTTTATATCCCCGCTCTGCTCTCCCTCTCCCCCCGACTGAACTCTCCCTTTCTCCGCCCTCTTTATATCCCCGCTCTGCTCTCACTCTTTCCCCGACTGAACTCTCCCTTTCTCCGCCCTCTTTATATCCCCTCTCTGCTCTCACTCTCCCCCCGACTGAACTCTCACTTTCTCCGCCCTCTTTATATCCCTGCTCTGGTCTCACTCTCTCCCCGACTGAACTCTCACTTTCTCCGCCCTCTTTATATCTCCGCTCTGCTCTCACTCTCCCCCCGACTGAACTCTCACTTTCTCTGCCCTCTTTATATCCCCGCTCTGCTCTCACTCTCCCCCCGACTGAACTCTCCCTTTCTCCGCCCTGATTATATCCCCGCTCTGCTCTCACTCTCCCCCCGACTGAACTCTCCCTTTCTCCGCCCTGATTATATCCCCGCTCTGCTCTCACTCTCCCCCCGACTGAACTCTCCCTTTCTCCGCTCTCTTTTTATCCCCGCTCTGCTCTCTCTCCCCGCGACTGAACTCTCACTTTCTCCGCCCTCTTTATATCCCCGCTCTGCTCTCACTCTCTCCCCGACTGAACTCTCCCTTTCTCCGCCCTCTTTATATCCCCGCTCTGCTCTCACTCACCCCCCGACTGAACTCTCCCTTTCTCCGCCCTCTTAATATTCCCGCTCTGCTCTCTCTCCCCCCGACTGAACTCTCCCTTTCTCCGCCCTCTTTATATCCCCACTCTGCTCTCACTCTCCCCCCGACTGAACTCTCCCTTTCTCCGCCCTCTTTATATCCCCACTCTGCTCTCACTCTCACCCCGACTGAACTCTCCCTTACTCCGCCCTCTTTATATCCCCGCTCTGCTCTCACTCTCCCCCCGACTGAACTCTCCCTCTCTCCGCCCTGCTCTCACTCTCACCCCGACTGAACTCTCCCTTACTCCGCCCTCTTTATATCCCCGCTCTGCTCTCACTCTCCCCCCGACTGAACTCTCACTTTCTCCGCCCTCATTATATCCCCGCTCTGCTCTCACTCTCCCCCCGACTGAACTCTCCCTCTCTCCGCCCTCTTTATATCCCCGCTCTGCTCTCACTCTCTCCCCGACTGAACTCTCCCTCTCTCCGCCCTCTTTATATCCCCGCTCTGCTCTCACTCTCCCCCCGACTGAACTCTCCCTTTCTCCGCCCTCTTTGTATCCCCGCTCTGCTCTCACTCTCCCCCCGAATGAACTCTCCCTCTCTCCGCCCTCTTTATATCCCCGCTCTGCTATCACTCTCTCCCCGACTGAACTCTCACTTTCTCCGCCCTCTTTATATCCCCGCTCTGCTCTCACTCTTCCCCCCGACTGAACTCTCCCTTTCTCCGCCCTCTTTATATCCCCGCTCTGCTCTCTCTCCCCCCCCGACTGAACTCTCCCTTTCTCCGCTCTCTTTATATCCCCGCTCTGCTCTCTCTCCCCGCGACTGAACTCTCACTTTCTCCGCCCTCTTTCTATCCCCGCTCTGCTCTCTCTCTCCCCCCGACTGAACTCTCACTTTCTCCGCCCTCTTTATATCCCCGCTCTGCTCTCACTCTCCCCCCGACTGAACTCTCCCTCTCTCCGCCCTCTTTATATCCCCGCTCTGCTCTCTCTCCCCCCGACTGAACTCTCACTTTCTCCGCCCTCTTTATATCCCCGCTCTGCTCTCACTCTCCCCGCGACTGAACTCTCCCTTTCTCCGACCTCTTTATATCCCCGCTCTGCTCTCACTCTCCCCCCGACTGAACTCTCCCTTTCTCCGCCCTCTTTATATCCCCGCTCTGCTCTCACTCTCCCCGCGACTGAACTCTCCCTTTCTCCGCCCTCTTTATATCCCCGCTCTGCTCTCACTCTCCCCGCGACTGAACTCTCCCTCTCTCCGCCCTCTTTATATCCCCGCTCTGCTCTCACTCTCTCCCCGACTGAACTCTCACTTTCTCCGCCCTGTTTATATCCCCGCTCTTCTCACTCTCCCCCCGACTGGACTCTCCCTCTCTCCGCCCTGTTTATATTCCCGCTCTGCTCCAACTCTCTCCCCGACTGAACTCTCCCTTTCTCCGCCCTCTTTATATCCCCGCTCTGCAGTAACTCTCCCCCCGACTGAACTCTCTCTTTTTCCGCCCTCTTTCTATCCCCGCTCTGCACTCTCCCCGCGACTGAACTCTCCCTTTCTCCGCCCTCTTTATATCCCCGCTCTGCTGTGACTCTCTCCCCGACTGAACTCTCCCTTTCTCCGCCCTGATTATATCCCCGCTCTGCTCTCACTCTCCCCCCGACTGAACTCTCCCTTTCTCCGCCCTGATTATATCCCCGCTCTGCTCTCACTCTCCCCCCGACTGAACTCTCCCTTTCTCCGCCCTCTTTATATTCCCGCTCTGCTCTCTCTCCCCCCGACTGAACTCTCCCTTTCTCCGCCCTCTTTATATTCCCGCTCTGCTCTCACTCTCCCCCCGACTGAACTCTCCCTTTCTCCGCCCTGTTTATATCCCCGCTCTGCTCTCACTCTCCCCCCGACTGAACTCTCCCTTTCTCCGCCCTGTTTATATCCCCGCTCTGCTCTCACTCTCCCCCCGACTGAACTCTCCCTTTCTCCTCACTCTTCATATCCCCGCTCTGCTCTCACTCTCTCCCCCCGACTGAACTCTCCCTCTCTCCGCCCTGTTTATATCCCGGCTCTGCTCTCACTCTCCCCCCGACTGAACTCTCCCTTTCTCCTCACTCTTTATATCCCCGCTCTGCTCTCACTCTCTCCCCCGACTGAACTCTCCCTCTCTCCGCCCTGTTTATTTCCCCGCTCTGCTCTCACTCTCCCCCCGACTGAACTCTCACTTTCTCCGCCCTCATTATATCCCCGCTCTGCTCTCACTCTCCCCCCGACTGAACTCTCCCTCTCTCCGCCCTGTTTATATCCCCGCTCTGCTCTCACTCTCTCCCCGACTGAACTCTCACTTTCTCCGCCCTCTTGAGATCCCCGCTCTGCTCTCTCTCCCCGACTGAACTCTCCCTCTCTCCGCCCTCTTTATATCCCCTCTCTGCTCTCTCTCCCCCCCCGACTGAACTCTCCCTTTCTCCGCCCTCTTTATATCCCCGCCCTGCTCTCACTCTCCCCGCGACTGAACTCTCCCTCTCTCCGCCCTGCTCTCACTCTCCCCCCGACTGAACTCTCACTTTCTCCGCCCTCTTTATATCCCCGCTCTGCTCTCTCTCTCCCCCCGACTGAACTCTCACTTTCTCCGCCCTCTTTATATCCCCGCTCTGCTCTCTCTCCCCGCGACTGAACTCTCACTTTCTCCGCCCTCTTTCTATCCCCGCTCTGCTCTCTCTCTCCCCCCGACTGAACTCTCCCTTTCTCCGACCTCTTTATATCCCCGCTCTGCTCTCACTCTCCCCGCGACTGAACTCTCCCTCTCTCCGCCCTCTTTCTATCCCCGCTCTGCTCTCTCTCTCCCCCCGACTGAACTCTCCCTTTCTCCGACCTCTTTCTATCCCCGCTCTGCTCTCACTCTCTCCCCGACTGAACTCTCCCTTTCTCCGCCCTCTTTATATCCCCGCTCTGCTCTCACTCTCCCCCCGACTGAACTCTCACTTTCTCCGCCCTCTTTATATCTCCGCTCTGCTCTCACTCTCCCCCCGACTGATCTCTCCCTTTCTCCGCCCTCTTGAAATCCCCGCTCTGCTCTCACTCTCCCCCCGACTGAACTCTCCCTCTCTCCGCCCTCTTTATATCCCCGCTCTGCTCTCACTCTCCCCCCGACTGATCTCTCCCTTTCTCCGCCCTCTTTATATCCCCGCTCTGCTCTCACTCTCCCCCCGACTGAACTCTCCCTCTCTCCGCCCTGTTTATATTCCCGCTCTGCTCTCTCTCCCCCCGACTGAACTCTCCCTTTCTCCGCCCTCTTTATATTCCCGCTCTGCTCTCACACTCCCCCCGACTGAACTCTCCCTTTCTCCGCCCTGTTTATATCCCCGCTCTGCTCTCACTCTCCCCCCGACTGAACTCTCCCTTTCTCCGCCCTTTTTATATCCCCGCTCTGCTCTCACTCTCCCCCCGACTGAACTCTCCCTTTCTCCTCACTCTTCATATCCCCGCTCTGCTCTCACTCTCTCCCCCCGACTGAACTCTCCCTCTCTCCGCCCTGTTTATATCCCGGCTCTGCTCTCACTCTCCCCCCGACTGAACTCTCCCTTTCTCCTCACTCTTTATATCCCCGCTCTGCTCTCACTCTCTCCCCCGACTGAACTCTCCCTCTCTCCGCCCTGTTTATTTCCCCGCTCTGCTCTCACTCTCCCCCCGACTGAACTCTCACTTTCTCCGCCCTCATTATATCCCCGCTCTGCTCTCACTCTCCCCCCGACTGAACTCTCCCTCTCTCCGCCCTGTTTATATCCCCGCTCTGCTCTCACTCTCTCCCCGACTGAACTCTCACTTTCTCCGCCCTCTTGAGATCCCCGCTCTGCTCTCTCTCCCCGACTGAACTCTCCCTCTCTCCGCCCTCTTTATATCCCCGCTCTGCTCTCTCTCCCCCCCCGACTGAACTCTCCCTTTCTCCGCCCTCTTTATATCCCCGCCCTGCTCTCACTCTCCCCGCGACTGAACTCTCCCTCTCTCCGCCCTGCTCTCACTCTCCCCCCGACTGAACTCTCTCTTTCTCCGCCCTCTTTATATCCCCGCTCTGCTCTCACTCTCCCCCCGACTGAACTCTCCCTCTCTCCGCCCTCTTTATATCCCCGCTCTGCTCTCACTCTCCCCCCGACTGAACTCTCCCTCTCTCCGCCCTCTTTATATCCCCGCTCTGCTCTCACTCTTCCCCCCGACTGAACTCTCCCTTTCTCCGCCCTCTTTATATCCCCGCTCTGCTCTCTCTCCCCCCCCGACTGAACTCTCCCTTTCTCCGCTCTCTTTATATCCCCGCTCTGCTCTCTCTCCCCCCGACTGAACTCTCACTTTCTCCGCCCTCTTTATATCCCCGCTCTGCTCTCTCTCTCCCCCCGACTGAACTCTCACTTTCTCCGCCCTCTTTATATCCCCGCTCTGCTCTCTCTCCCCGCGACTGAACTCTCACTTTCTCCGCCCTCTTTCTATCCCCGCTCTGCTCTCTCTCTCCCCCCGACTGAACTCTCCCTTTCTCCGACCTCTTTATATCCCCGCTCTGCTCTCACTCTCCCCCCGACTGAACTCTCACTTTCTCCGCCCTCTTTATATCTCCGCTCTGCTCTCACTCTCCCCCCGACTGATCTCTCCCTCTCTCCGCCCTCTTTATATCCCCGCTCTGCTCTCACTCTCCCCCCGACTGATCTCTCCCTTTCTCCGCCGTCTTTATATCCCCGCTCTGCTCTCACTCTCCACCCGACTGAACTCTCCCTCTCTCCGCCCTGTTTATATTCCCGCTCTGCTCTAACTCTCTCCCCGACTGAACTCTCCCTTTCTCCGCCCTCTTTATATCCCCGCTCTGCAGTAACTCTCCCCCCGACTGAACTCTCTCTTTTTCCGCCCTCTTTCTATCCCCGCTCTGCACTCTCCCCGCGACTGAACTCTCCCTTTCTCCGCCCTCTTTATATCCCCGCTCTGCTGTGACTCTCTCCCCGACTGAACTCTCCCTTTCTCCGCCCTGATTATATCCCCGCTCTGCTCTCACTCTCTCCCCGACTGAACTCTCCCTTTCTCCACCCTGATTATATCCCCGCTCTGCTCTCACTCTCCCCCCGACTGAACTCTCCCTTTCTCCGCCCTCTTTATATCCCCGCTCTGCTCTCACTCTCTCCCCGACTGAACTCTCCCTTTCTCCGCCCTCTTTATATTCCCGCTCTGCTCTCTCTCCCCCCGACTGAACTCTCCCTTTCTCCGCTCTGTTTATATTCCCGCTCTGCTCTCACTCTCCCCCCGACTGAACTCTCCCTCTCTCCGCCCTGTTTATATCCCCGCTCTGCTCTCACTCTCCCCCCGACTGAACTCTCCCTTTCTCCTCACTCTTTATATCCCCGCTCTGCTCTCACTCTCTCCCCCGACTGAACTCTCCCTCTCTCCGCCCTGTTTATTTCCCCGCTCTGCTCTCACTCTCCCCCCGACTGAACTCTCCCTCTCTCCGCCCTGTTTATATCCCCGCTCTGCTCTCACTCTCCCCCCGACTGAACTCTCCCTTTCTCCTCACTCTTTATATCCCCGCTCTGCTCTCACTCTCTCCCCGACTGAACTCTCCCTTTCTCCGCCCTCTTTATATCCCCGCTCTGCTCTCTCTCTCCTCCCGAGTGAACTCTCCCTTTCTCCGCCCTCATTATATCCCCGCTCTGCTCTCACTCTCCCCCGGACTGAACTCTCCCTTTCTCCGCCCTCTTTATATCCCCGCTCTGCTCTCTCTCTCCTCCCGAGTGAACTGTCCCTTTCTCCGCCCTCTTTATATCCCCGCTCTGCTCTCACTCTCCCCCGGACTGAACTCTCTCTTTCTCCGCCCTCTTTATATCCACGCTCTGCTCTCACTCTCCCCCCGACTGAACTCTCCCTTTCTCCGCCCTCTTTATATCCCCGCTCTGCTCTCTCTCTCCCCCCGACTGAACTCTCACTTTCTCCGCCCTCTTTATATCCCCGCTCTGCTCTCTCTCTCCCCCCGACTGAACTCTCTATTTCTCCGCTCTCTTCATATCCCCGCTCTGCTCTCTCTCCCCCCGAGTGAACTCTCCCTTTCTCCGCTCTCTTTATATCCCCGCTCTGCTCTCTCTCCCCGCGACTGAACTCTCACTTTCTCCGCCCTCTTTATATCCACGCTCTGCTCTCTCTCTCCCCCCCGACTGAACTCTCACTTTCTCAGCCCTCTTTATATCCCCGCTCTACTCTCTCTCGCCCCGACTGAACTCTCCCTCTCTCCGACCTCTTTATATCCCCACTCTGCTCTCACTCTCCCCGCGACTGAACTCTCCCTTTCCCCGCCCTCTTTATATCCCCACTCCGCTCTCACTCTCTCCCCGACTGAACTCTCCCTTTCTCCGCCCTCTTTATATCCCCACTCTGCTCTCACTCTCCCCCCGACTGAACTCTCCCTTTCTCCACTCTCTTTCTATCCCCGCTCTGCTCTCACTCTCCGCGACTGAACTCTCCCTTTCTCCACCCTCTTTATATCCCCGCTCTGCTCTCACTCTCCCCCCGACTGAACTCTCCCTTTCTCCGCCCTGATTATATCCCCACGCTGCTCTCACTCTCCCCCCGACTGAACTCTCCCTTTCTCCACTCTCTTTCGATCCCCGCTCTGCTCTCACTCTCCGCGACTGAACTCTCCCTCTCTCCGCCCTCTTTATATCCCCGCTCTGCTCTCACTCTCTCCCCGACTGAACTCTCACTTTCTCCGCCCTCTTTATATCCCCGCTCTGCTCTCACGCTCCCCCCGAGTGAACTCTCCCTTTCTCCGCTCTCTTTATATCCCCGCTCTGCTCTCACTCTCCCCCCGACTGAACTCTCCCTCTCTCCGCCCTCTTTATATCCCCGCTCTGCTCTCACTCTCTCCCCGACTGAACTCTCCCTTTCTCCGCTCTCTTTATATCCCCGCTCTGCTCTCACTCTCCCCCCGACTGAACTCTCCCTCTCTCCGCCCTCTTTATATCCCCGCTCTGCTCTCACTCTCCCCCCGACTGAACTCTCCCTTTCTCCGCCCTCTTTCTCTCCCCGCTCTGCTCTCACTCTCCCCCCGACTGAACTCTCCCTTTCTCCGCCCTCTTTATATCCCCACTCTGCTCTCACTCTCCCCCCGACTGAACTCTCCCTTTCTCCGCCCTGTTTATATCCCCGCTCTGCTCTCACTCTCCCCGCGACTGAACTCTCCCTTTCTCCGCCCTCTTTATATCCCCGCTCTGCTCTCACTCTCCCCCCGACTGAACTCTCCCTCTCTCCGCCCTCTTTATATCCCCGCTCTGCTCTCACTCTCCCCCCGACTGAACTCTCCCTTTCTCCGCCCTGTTTATATCCCGGCTCTGCTCTCACTCTCCCCCCGACTGAACTCTCCCTCTCTCCGCCCTGTTTATATCCCCGCTCTGCTCTCACTCTCTCCCCGACTGAACTCTCACTTTCTCCGCCCTCTTTATATCCCCGCTCTGCTCTCACTCTCCCCCCGACTGAACTCTCACTTTCTCCGCCCTCTTTATATCCCCACTCTGCTCTCTCTCCCCGACTGAACTCTCCCTCTCTCCGCCCTCTTTATATCCCCGCTCTGCTCTCTCTCTCCCCCCGACTGAACTCTCACTTTCTCCGCTCTCTTTATATCCCCGCTCTGCTCTCTCTCCCCGCGACTGAACTCTCACTTTCTCCGCCCTCTTTACATCCCCGCTCTGCTCTCACTCTCTCCCCGACTGAACTCTCCCTTTCTCCGCTCTCTTTATAACCCCGCTCTGCTCTCACTCTCCCCCCGACTGAACTCTCCCGTTCTCCGCCCTCTTTATATTCCCGCTCTGCTCTCACTCTCCCCCCGACTGAACTCTCCCTCTCTCCGCCCTCTTTATATCCCCGCTCTGCTCTCACTCTCCCCCCGACTGAACTCTCCCTTTCTCCTCACTCTTTATATCCCCGCTCTGCTGTCACTCTCTCCCCCGACTGAACTCTCCCTCTCTCCGCCCTGCTCTCACTCTCCCCCCGACTGAACTCTGACTTTCTCCGCCCTCATTATATCTCCGCTCTGCTCTCACTCTCCCCCGGACTGAACTCTCCCTTTCTCCGCCCTGTTTATATCCCGGCTCTGCTCTCACTCTCACCCCGACTGAACTCTCCCTCTCTCCGCCCTGTTTATATCCCCGCTCTGCTCTCACTCTCTCCCCGACTGAACTCTCACTTTCTCCGCCCTCTTTATATCCCCGCTCTGCTCTCTCTCCCCGCGACTGAACTCTCCCTTTCTCCGCCCTCTTTATATCCCCGCTCTGCTCTCTCTCTCCCCCCGACTGAACTCTCACTTTCTCCGCCCTCTTTATATCCCCGCTCTGCTCTCTCTCCCCGCGACTGAACTCTCTCTTTCTCCGACCTCTTTATATCCCCGCTCTGCTCTCACTCTCCCCCGGACTGAACTCTCCCTTTCTCCGCCCTCTTTATATCCCCACTCTGCTCTCACTCTCTCCCCGACTGAACTCTCACTTTCTCTGCCCTCTTTATATCCCCGCTCTGCTCTCACTCTCCCCTGGACTGAACTCTCACTCTCTCCGCCCTCTTTTTCTCCCGGCTCTGCTCTCACTCTCCCCCCGACTGAACTCTCCCTTTCTCCACTCTCTTTATATCCCCGCTCTGCTCTCTCTCTCCCCCCGACTGAACTCTCCCTCTCTCCGCCCTCTTTATATCCCCGCTCTGCTCTCACTCTCCCCTGGACTGAACTCTCCCTCTCTCCGCCCTCTTTTTCTCCCGGCTCTGCTCTCACTCTCCCCCCGACTGAACTCTCCCTTTCTCCACTCTCTTTATATCCCCGCTCTGCTCTCATGCTCCCCCCGAGTGAACTCTCCCTTTCTCCGCTCTCTTTATATCCCCGCTCTGCTCTCACTCTCTCCCCGACTGAACTCTCCCTCTCTCCGCACTCTTTATATCCCCGCTCTGCTCTCACTCTCTCCCCGCGACTGAACTCTCCCTTTCTCCGCCCTCTTTATATCCCCGCTCTGGTCTCACTCTCTCCCCGACTGAACTCTCACTTTCTCCGCCCTCTTTTTATCTCCGCTCTGCTCTCACTCTCTCCCCGACTGAACTCTCACTTTCTCCGCCCTCTTTATATCCCCGCTCTGCTCTCACTCTCCCCCCCGACTGAACTCTCCCTCTCTCCGCCCTCTTTATATCCCCGCTCTGCTCTCACTCTCTCCCCGACTGAACTCTCACTTTCTCCGCCCTCTTTATATCCCCGCTCTGCTCTCACTCTCCCCCCGACTGAACTCTCACTTTCTCCGCCCTCTTTATATCCCCGCTCTGCTCTCACTCTCCCCCCGACTGAACTCTCACTTTCTCCGCCCTGTTTATATCCCCGCTCTGCTCTCACTCTCTCCCCGACTGAACTCTCACTTTCTCCGCCCTCTTTTTATCTCCGCTCTGCTCTCACTCTCCCCGCGACTGAACTCTCCCTCTCTCCGCCCTGCTCTAACTCTCCCCCCGACTGAACTCTCTCTTTCTCCGCCCTCTTGATATCCCCGCTCTGCTCTCACTCTCCCCCCGACTGAACTCTCCCTCTCTCCGCCCTCTTTATATCCCCGCTCTGCTCTCACTCTCCCCCCGACTGAACTCTCCCTCTCTCCGCCCTCTTTATATCCCCGCTCTGCTCTCACTCTCCCCCCGACTGAACTCTCCCTCTCTCCGCCCTGTTTATATCCCCGCTCTGCTCTCACTCTCTCCCCGACTGAACTCTCCCTTTCTCCGCCCTCTTTATATCCCCGCTCTGCTCTCACTCTTCCCCCCGACTGAACTCTCACTTTCTCCGCCCTCTCTATATCCCCGCTCTGCTCTCTCTCCCCGACTGAACTCTCCCTCTCTCCGCCCTCTTTATATCCCCGCTCTGCTCTCTCTCCCCCCCCGACTGAACTCTCCCTTTCTCCGCTCTCTTTATATCCCCGCTCTGCTCTCTCTCCCCGCGACTGAACTCTCACTTTCTCCGCCCTCTTTATATCCCCGCTCTGCTCTCTCTCCCCCCGACTGAACTCTCACTTTCTCCGCCCTCTTTATATCCCCGCTCTGCTCTCTCTCCCCCCGACTGAACTCTCACTTTCTCCGCCCTCTTTATATCCCCGCTCTTCTCACTCTCCCCCCGACTGAACTCTCCCTTTCTCCGCCCTCTTTATATCCCCGCTCTGCTCTCACTCTCCCCGCGACTGAACTCTCCCTTTCTCCGCCCTGTTTATATCCCCGCTCTGCTCTCACTCTCCCCCCGACTGAACTCTCCCTTTCTCCTCACTCTTTATATCCCCGCTCTGCTCTCACTCTCTCCCCCCGACTGAACTCTCCCTCTCTCCGCCCTGTTTATATCCCCGCTCTGCTCTCACTCTCCCCCCGACTGAACTCTCCCTTTCTCCGCCCTCTTTATATCCCCGCTCTGCTCTCTCTCTCCCCCCGACTGAACTCTCCCTCTCTCCGCCCTGTTTATTTCCCCGCTCTGCTCTCACTCTCCCCGCCCTCTTTATATCCCCGCCCTGCTCTCACTCTCCCCCCGACTGAACTCTCTCTTTCTCCGCCCTCTTTATATCCCCACTCTGCTCTCACTCTCCCCCCGACTGAACTCTCCCTTTCTCCGCCCTGATTATATCCCCGCTCTGCTCTCACTCTCCCCCCGACTGAACTCTCTCTTTCTCCGCCCTCTTTATATCCCCGCTCTGCTCTCACTCTCCCCGACTGAACTCTCTCTTTCTCCGCCCTCTTTATATCCCCGCTCTGCTCTCACTCTCCCCCCGACTGAACTCTCCCTTTCTCCGCCCTCTTTATATCCCCACTCTGCTCTCACTCTCCCCCCGACTGAACTCTCCCTTTCTCCGCCCTGATTATATCCCCGCTCTGCTCTCACTCTCCCCCCGACTGAACTCTCTCTTTCTCCGCCCTCTTTATATCCCCGCTCTGCTCTCACTCTCCCCGACTGAACTCTCTCTTTCTCCGCCCTCTTTATATCCCCGCTCTGCTCTCACTCTCCCCCCGACTGAACTCTCCCTTTCTCCGCCCTCTTTATATCCCCACTCTGCTCTCACTCTCCCCCCGACTGAACTCTCCCTTTCTCCGCCCTGATTATATCCCCGCTCTGCTCTCACTCTCCCCCCGACTGAACTCTCACTTTCTCCGCCCTCTTTATATCCCCGCTCTGCTCTCACTCTCCCCGACTGAACTCTCTCTTTCTCCGCCCTCTTTATATCCCCGCTCTGCTCTCACTCTCCCCCCGACTGAACTCTCCCTTTCTCCGCCCTCTTTATATCCCCGCTCTGCTCTCACTCTCCCCCCGACTGAACTCTCCCTCTCTCCGCCCTCTTTATATCCCCACTCTGCTCTCACTCTCCCCCCGACTGAACTCTCCCTTTCTCCGCCCTGATTATATCCCCGCTCTGCTCTCACTCTCCCCCCGACTGAACTCTCTCTTTCTCCGCCCTCTTTATATCCCTGCTCTGCTCTCACTCTCCCCGACTGAACTCTCTCTTTCTCCGCCCTCTTGTTATCCCCGCTCTGCTCTCACTCTCCCCCCGACTGAACTCTCCCTCTCTCCGCCCTCTTTATATCCCCGCTCTGCTCTCACTCTCCCCCCGACTGAACTCTCCCTTTCTCCGCCCTCTTTATATCCCCGCTCTGCTCTCACTCTCTCCCCGACTGAACTCTCCCTCTCTCCGCCCTCTTTATATCCCCGCTCTGCTCTCACTCTCCCCCCGACTGAACTCTCCCTCTCTCCGCCCTCTTTATATTCCCGCTCTGCTCTCACTCTCTCCCCGACTGAACTCTCCCTTTCTCCGCTCTCTTTATATCCCCGCTCTGCTCTCACTCTCCCCCCGACTGAACTCTCACTTTCTCCGCCCTGTTTATATACCCGCTCTGCTCTCACTCTCCCCCCGACTGAACTCTCCCTCTCTCCGCCCTCTTTTTATCCCCGCTCTGCTCTCACTCTCCCCCCGACTGAACTCTCCCTCTCTCCGCCCTCTTTATATCCCCGCTCTGCTCTCACTCTCCCCCCGACTGAAGTCTCCCTTTCTCCGCCCTCTTTATATCCCCACTCTGCTCTCACTCTCCCCCCGACTGAACTCTCCCTTTCTCCGCCCTGATAATATCCCCGCTCTGCTCTCACTCTCCCCCCGACTGAACTCTCTCTTTCTCCGCCCTCTTTATATCCCCGCTCTGCTCTCACTCTCCCCGACTGAACTCTCTCTTTCTCCGCCCTCTTTATATCCCCGCTCTGCTCTCACTCTCCCCCCGACTGAACTCTCCCTTTCTCCGCCCTCTTTATATCCCCACTCTGCTCTCACTCTCCCCCCGACTGAACTCTCCCTTTCTCCGCCCTGATTATATCCCCGCTCTGCTCTCACTCTCCCCTCGACTGAACTCTCTCTTTCTCCGCCCTCTTTATATCCCCGCTCTGCTCTCACTCTCCCCCCGACTGAACTCTCCCTTTCTCCGCCCTCTTTATATCCCCACTCTGCTCTCACTCTCCCCCCGACTGAACTCTCCCTTTCTCCGCCCTGATTATATCCCCGCTCTGCTCTCACTCTCCCCCCGACTGAACTCTCTCTTTCTCCGCCCTCTTTATATCCCCGCTCTGCTCTCACTCTCCCCGACTGAACTCTCTCTTTCTCCGCCCTCTTTTTATCCCCGCTCTGCTCTCACTCTCCCCCCGACTGAACTCTCCCTCTCTCCGCCCTCTTTATATCCCCGCTCTGCTCTCACTCTCCCCCCGACTGAACTCTCCCTTTCTCCGCCCTCTTTATATCCCCGCTCTGCTCTCACTCTCCCCCCGACTGAACTCTCCCTCTCTCCGCCCTCTTTATATCCCCGCTCTGCTCTCACTCTCCCCCCGACTGAACTCTCCCTCTCTCCGCCCTCTTTATATTCCCGCTCTGCTCTCACTCTCCCCCCGACTGAACTCTCCCTCTCTCCGCCCTCTTTATATCCCCGCTCTGCTCTCACTCTCCCCCCGACTGAACTCTCCCTTTCTCCGCCCTCTTTATATCCCCGCTCTGCTCTCACTCTCCCCCCGACTGAACTCTCCCTCTCTCCGCCCTCTTTATATCCCCGCCCTGCTCTCACTCTCCCCCCGACTGAACTCTTTCTTTCTCCGCCCTCTTTATATCCCCACTCTGCTCTCACTCTCCCCCCGACTGAACTCTCCCTTTCTCCGCCCTGTTTATATCCCCACTCTGCTCTCACTCTCCCCCCGACTGAACTCTCACTTTCTCCGCCCTCTTTATATCCCCGCTCTGCTCTCACTCTCCCCCCGACTGAACTCTCCCTCTCTCCGCCCTGCTCTCACTCTCCCCCCGACTGAACACTCTCTTTCTCCGCCCTCTTTATATCCCCACTCTGCTCTCACTCTCCCCGCGACTGAACTCTCCCTCTCTCCGCCCTGCTCTCACTCTCCCCGCGACTGAACTCTCCCTCTCTCCGCCCTCTTTATATCCCCGCTCTGCTCTCACTCTCCCCCCGACTGAGCACTCTCTTTCTCCGCCCTCTTTATATCCCCACTCTGCCTTCACTCTCCCCCCGACTGAACTCTCCCTCTCTCCGCCCTGTTTATATCTCCGCTCTGCTCTCACTCTCCCCCCGACTGAACTCTCCCTCTCTCCGCCCTCTTTATATCCCCGCTCTGCTCTCACTCTCCCCCCGACTGAACTCTCACTTTCTCCGCCCTCTTTATATCCCCGCTCTGCTCTCACTCTCCCCCCGACTGAACTCTCCCTTTCTCCGCCCTGTTTATATCCCCGCCCTGCTCTCACTCTCCCCCCGACTGAACTCTCACTTTCTCCGCCCTCTTTATATCCCCGCTCTGCTCTCACTCTCCCCCCGACTGAACTCTCCCTCTCTCCGCCCTCTTTATATCCCCGCTCTGCTCTCTCTCTCCCCCCGACTGAACTCTCCCTCTCTCCGCCCTGCTCTCACTCTCCCCCCGACTGAACACTCTCTTTCTCCGCCCTCTTTATATCCCCACTCTGCTCTCACTCTCCCCGCGACTGAACTCTCCCTCTCTCCGCCCTCTTTATATCCCCGCTCTGCTCTCACTCTCCCCCCGACTGCTCTCCCTTTCTCCGCCCTCTTTATATCCCCGCTCTGCTCTCACTCTCCCCGCGACTGAACTCTCCCTCTCTCCGCCCTCTTTATATCCCCGCTCTGCTCTCACTCTCCCCCCGACTGAACACTCTCTTTCTCCGCCCTCTTTATATCCCCGCTCTGCTCTCACTCTCCCCCCGACTGAACTCTCCCTCTCTCCGCCCTGTTTATATCCCCGCTCTGCTCTCATTCTCCCCCCCACTGAACTCTCCCTCTCTCCGCCCTCTTTATATCCCCGCTCTGCTCTCACTCTCCCCCCGACTGAACTCTCCCTCTCTCCGCCCTCTTTATATCCCCACTCTGCTCTCACTCTCCCCCCGACTGAACTCTCCCTCTCTCCGCCCTGTTTATATCTCCGCTCTGCTCTCACTCTCCCCCCGACTGAACTCTCCCTTTCTCCGCCCTGTTTATATCCCCGCTCTGCTCTCACTCTCCCCGCGACTGAACTCTCACTTTCTCCGCCCTCTTCATATCCCCGCTCTGCTCTCATTCTCCCCCCGACTGAACTCTCCCTTTCTCCGCCCTCTTTATATCCCCGCTCTGCTCTCACTCTCCCCCCGACTGAACTCTCCCTTTCTCCCTTTCTCCGCCCTCTTTATATCCCCGCTCTGCTCTCACTCTCCCCCCGACTGAACTCTCACTTTCTCCGCCCTCTTTTTATCCCCGCTCTGCTCTCACTCTCCCCCCGACTGAACTCTCCCTCTCTCCGCCCTCTTTATATCCCCGCTCTGCTCTCACTCTCCCCCCGACTGAACTCTCACTTTCTCCGCCCTCTTTATATCCCTGCTCTGCTCTCACTCTCCCCCCGACTGAACTCTCCCTTTCTCCGCCCTGCTCTCACTCTCCCCCCGACTGAACACTCTCTTTCTCCGCCCTCTTTATATCCCCACTCTGCTCTCACTCTCCCCGCGACTGAACTCTCCCTCTCTCCGCCCTGCTCTCACTCTCCCCGCGACTGAACTCTCCCTCTCTCCGCCCTCTTTATATCCCCGCTCTGCTCTCACTCTCCCCCCGACTGAACACTCTCTTTCTCCGCCCTCTTTATATCCCCGCTCTGCTCTCACTCTCCCCCCGACTGAACTCTCACTCTCTCCGCTCTCTTTATATCCCCGCTCTGCTCTCACTCTCCCCCCGACTGAACTCTCCCTCTCTCCGCCCTCTTTATATCCCCGCTCTGCTCTCTCTCCCCCCGACTGAACTCTCCCTCTCTCCGCCCTGTTTATATCTCCGCTCTGCTCTCACTCTCCCCCCGACTGAACTCTCCCTTTCTCCGCCCTGTTTGTATCCCCGCTCTGCTCTCACTCTCCCCGCGACTGAACTCTCACTTTCTCCGCCCTCTTTATCTTCCCGCTCTGCTCTCATTCTCCCCCCGACTGAACTCTCCCTTTCTCCGCCCTCTTTGTATCCCCGCTCTGCTCTCACTCTCCCCCCGACTGAACTCTCCCTTTCTCCGCCCTCTTTATATCCCCGCTCTGCTCTCACTCTCCCCCCGACTGAACTCTCACTTTCTCCGCCCTCTTTATATCCCCGCTCTGCTCTCTCTCTCCCCCCGACTGAACTCTCTCTTTCTCCGCCCTCTTTATATCCCCGCTCTGCTCTCTCTTTCCCCCCGACTGAACTCTCCCTCTCTCCGCCCTCTTTATATCCCCGCTCTGCTCTCACTCTCCCCCCGACTGAACTCTCCCTCTCTCCGCCCTCTTTATATCCCCGCTCTGCTCTCACTCTCTCCCCGACTGAACTCTCCCTCGCTCCGCCATCTTTACATCCCCGCTCTGCTCTCTCTCCCCCCGACTGAACTCTCACTTTCTCCGCCCTCTTTATATCCCCGCTCTGCTCTCACTCTCCCCCCGACTGAACACTCTCTTTCTCCGCCCTCTTTATATCCCCGCTCTGCTCTCACTCTCTCCCCGACTTAACTCTCCCTCTCTCCGCCCTCTTTATATCCCCACTCTGCTCTCACTCTCCCCCCGACTGAACTCTCCCTCTCTCCGCCCTCTTTATATCCCCGCTCTGCTCTCTCTTTCCCCCCGACTGAACTCTCACTTTCTCCGCCCTCTTTATATCCCCACTCTGCTCTCACTCTCCCCCCGACTGAACTCTCCCTCTCTCCGCCCTCTTTATATCCCCGCTCTGCTCTCTCTTTCCCCCCGACTGAACTCTCACTTTCTCCGCCCTCTTTATATCCCCGCTCTGCTCTCACTCTCTCCCCGACTGAACTCTCCCTCTCACCGCCCTCTTTATATCCCCGCTCTGCTCTCTCTCTCCCCCCGACTGAACTCTCACTTTCTCCGCCCTCTTTATATCTCCGCTCTGCTCTCTCTCTCCCCCCGACTGAACTCTCACTTTCTCCACTCTCTTTATATCCCCGCTCTGCTCTCTCTCCCCCCGAGTGAACTCTCAATTTCTGCGCTCTCTTTATATCCCCGCTCTGCTCTCTCTACCCGCGACTGAACTCTCACTTTCTCCGCCCTCTTTATATCCCCACTCTGCTCTCACTCTCCCCCCGACTGAACTCTCCCTTTCTCCGCCCTCTTTATATCCCCGCTCTGCTCTCACTCTCCCCCCGACTGAACTCTCACTTTCTCCGCCCTCTTTATATCCCCGCTCTGCTCTCACTCTCCCCCCGACTGAACTCTCTCTTTCTCCGCCCTCTTTATATCCCCGCTCTGCTCTCACTCTCCCCGACTGAACTCTCTCTTTCTCCGCCCTCTTTATATCCCCGCTCTGCTCTCACTCTCCCCCCGACTGAACTCTCCCTTTCTCCGCCCTCTTTGTATCCCCGCTCTGCTCTCACTCTCCCCCCGACTGAACTCTCCCTTTCTCCGCCCTCTTTATATCCCCGCTCTGCTCTCACTCTCCCCCCGACTGAACTCTCCCTCTCTCCGCCCTCTTTATATCCCCGCTCTGCTCTCACTCTCCCCCCGACTGAACTCTCCCTCTCTCCGCCCTCTTGATATTCCCGCTCTGCTCCCACTCTCCCCCCGACTGAACTCTCACTTCCTCCGCCCTCTTTATATCCCCGCTCTGCTCTCACTCTCCCCCCGACTGAACTCTCTCTTTCTCCGCCCTGTTTATATCCCCGCTCTGCTCTCACTCTCCCCCCGACTGAACTCTCCCTCTCTCCGCCCTCTTTATATCCCCGCCCTGCTCTCACTCTCCCCCCGACTGAACTCTCTCTTTCTCCGCCCTCTTTATATCCCCACTCTGCTCTCACTCTCCCCCCGACTGAACTCTCCCTTTCTCCGCCCTGTTTATATCCCCGCTCTGCTCTCACTCTCCCCCCGACTGAACTCTCACTTTCTCCGCTCTCTTTATATCCCCGCTCTGCTCTCTCTCCCCGCTACTGAACTCTCACTTTCTCCGCCCTCTTTATATCCCCGCTCTGCTCTCACTCTCCCCGACTGAACTCTCTCTTTCTCCGCCCTCTTTATATCCCCGCTCTGCTCTCACTCTCCCCCCGACTGAACTCTCCCTTTCTCCGCCCTCTTTATACCCCCACTCTGCTCTCACTCTCCCCCCGACTGACCTCTCCCTTTCTCCGCCCTGATTATATCCCCGCTCTGCTCTCACTCTCCCCCCGACTGAACTCTCTCTTTCTCCGCCCTCTTTATATCCCCGCTCTGCTCTCACTCTCCCCGACTGAACTCTCTCTTTCTCCGCCCTCTTTTTATCCCCGCTCTGCTCTCACTCTCCCCCCGACTGAACTCTCCCTTTCTCCGCCCTCTTTATATCCCCGCTCTGCTCTCACTCTCCCCCCGACTGAACTCTCCCTCTCTCCGCCCTCTTTATATTCCCGCTCTGCTCTCACTCTCCCCCGACTGAACTCTCACTTTCTCCGACCTCTTTATATCCCCGCTCTGCTCTCACTCTCCCCCCGACTGAACTCTCTCTTTCTCCGCCCTGTTTATATCCCCGCTCTGCTCTCACTCTCCCCCCGACTGAACTCTCACTTTCTCCGCCCTCTTTATATCCCCGCTCTGCTCTCTCTCCCCCCCCGACTGAACTCTCCCTCTCTCCGCCCTGCTCTCACTCTCCCCCCGACTGAACACTCTCTTTCTCCGCCCTCTTTATATCCCCACTCTGCTCTCACTCTCCCCGCGACTGAACTCTCCCTCTCTCCGCCCTGCTCTCAATCTCCCCGCGACTGAACTCTCCCTCTCTCCGCCCTCTTTATATCCCCGCTCTGCTCTCACTCTCCCCCCGACTGAACACTCTCTTTCTCCGCCCTCTTGATATCCCCACTCTGCTCTCACTCTCCCCCCGACTGAACACTCTCTTTCTCCGCCCTCTTTATATCCCCGCTCTGCTCTCACTCTCTCCCCGACTGAACTCTCCCTCTCTCCGCCCTCTTTATATCCCCGCTCTGCTCTCTCTCTCCCCCCGACTGAACTCTCAC
The DNA here is from genome assembly GCF_035084215.1 of Heptranchias perlo. NCBI lineage: Eukaryota > Metazoa > Chordata > Chondrichthyes > Hexanchiformes > Hexanchidae > Heptranchias > Heptranchias perlo. The sequence continues at coordinate 89,043 of NW_027139336.1, forward strand.
TTTCTCCGCCCTCTTTATATCTCCGCTCTGCTCTCTCTCTCCCCCCGACTGAACTCTCACTTTCTCCACTCTCTTTATATCCCCGCTCTGCTCTCTCTCCCCCCGAGTGAACTCTCAATTTCTGCGCTCTCTTTATATCCCCGCTCTGCTCTCTCTACCCGCGACTGAACTCTCACTTTCTCCGCCCTCTTTATATCCCCACTCTGCTCTCACTCTCCCCCCGACTGAACTCTCCCTTTCTCCGCCCTCTTTATATCCCCGCTCTGCTCTCACTCTCCCCCCGACTGAACTCTCACTTTCTCCGCCCTCTTTATATCCCCGCTCTGCTCTCACTCTCCCCCCGACTGAACTCTCTCTTTCTCCGCCCTCTTTATATCCCCGCTCTGCTCTCACTCTCCCCGACTGAACTCTCTCTTTCTCCGCCCTCTTTATATCCCCGCTCTGCTCTCACTCTCCCCCCGACTGAACTCTCCCTTTCTCCGCCCTCTTTGTATCCCCGCTCTGCTCTCACTCTCCCCCCGACTGAACTCTCCCTTTCTCCGCCCTCTTTATATCCCCGCTCTGCTCTCACTCTCCCCCCGACTGAACTCTCCCTCTCTCCGCCCTCTTTATATCCCCGCTCTGCTCTCACTCTCCCCCCGACTGAACTCTCCCTCTCTCCGCCCTCTTGATATTCCCGCTCTGCTCCCACTCTCCCCCCGACTGAACTCTCACTTCCTCCGCCCTCTTTATATCCCCGCTCTGCTCTCACTCTCCCCCCGACTGAACTCTCTCTTTCTCCGCCCTGTTTATATCCCCGCTCTGCTCTCACTCTCCCCCCGACTGAACTCTCCCTCTCTCCGCCCTCTTTATATCCCCGCCCTGCTCTCACTCTCCCCCCGACTGAACTCTCTCTTTCTCCGCCCTCTTTATATCCCCACTCTGCTCTCACTCTCCCCCCGACTGAACTCTCCCTTTCTCCGCCCTGTTTATATCCCCGCTCTGCTCTCACTCTCCCCCCGACTGAACTCTCACTTTCTCCGCTCTCTTTATATCCCCGCTCTGCTCTCTCTCCCCGCTACTGAACTCTCACTTTCTCCGCCCTCTTTATATCCCCGCTCTGCTCTCACTCTCCCCGACTGAACTCTCTCTTTCTCCGCCCTCTTTATATCCCCGCTCTGCTCTCACTCTCCCCCCGACTGAACTCTCCCTTTCTCCGCCCTCTTTATACCCCCACTCTGCTCTCACTCTCCCCCCGACTGACCTCTCCCTTTCTCCGCCCTGATTATATCCCCGCTCTGCTCTCACTCTCCCCCCGACTGAACTCTCTCTTTCTCCGCCCTCTTTATATCCCCGCTCTGCTCTCACTCTCCCCGACTGAACTCTCTCTTTCTCCGCCCTCTTTTTATCCCCGCTCTGCTCTCACTCTCCCCCCGACTGAACTCTCCCTTTCTCCGCCCTCTTTATATCCCCGCTCTGCTCTCACTCTCCCCCCGACTGAACTCTCCCTCTCTCCGCCCTCTTTATATTCCCGCTCTGCTCTCACTCTCCCCCGACTGAACTCTCACTTTCTCCGACCTCTTTATATCCCCGCTCTGCTCTCACTCTCCCCCCGACTGAACTCTCTCTTTCTCCGCCCTGTTTATATCCCCGCTCTGCTCTCACTCTCCCCCCGACTGAACTCTCACTTTCTCCGCCCTCTTTATATCCCCGCTCTGCTCTCTCACCCCCCCCGACTGAACTCTCCCTCTCTCCGCCCTGCTCTCACTCTCCCCCCGACTGAACACTCTCTTTCTCCGCCCTCTTTATATCCCCACTCTGCTCTCACTCTCCCCGCGACTGAACTCTCCCTCTCTCCGCCCTGCTCTCACTCTCCCCGCGACTGAACTCTCCCTCTCTCCGCCCTCTTTATATCCCCGCTCTGCTCTCACTCTCCCCCCGACTGAACACTCTCTTTCTCCGCCCTCTTGATATCCCCACTCTGCTCTCACTCTCCCCCCGACTGAACACTCTCTTTCTCCGCCCTCTTTATATCCCCGCTCTGCTCTCACTCTCCCCCCGACTGAACTCTCACTTTCTCCGCCCTCTTTATATCCCCGCTCTGCTCTCACTCTCCCCCCGACTGAACTCTCCCTTTCTCCGCCCTCTTTATATCCCCGCCCTGCTCTCACTCTCCCCCCGACTGAACTCTCCCTTTCTCCGCCCTCTTTATATCCGCGCTCTGCTCTCACTCTCCCCCCGACTGAACTCTCACTTTCTCCGCCCTCTTTATATCCCCGCTCTGCTCTCACTCTCCCCCCGACTGAACTCTCCCTCTCTCCGCCCTCTTTATATCCCCGCTCTGCTCTCACTCTCCCCCCGACTGAACTCTCACTTTCTCCGCCCTCTTTATATCCCCGCTCTGCTCTCACTCTCCCCCCGACTGAACTCTCCCTCTCTCCGCCCTCTTCATATAACCGCCCTGCTCTCACTCTCCCTCCGACTGAACTCTCCCTTTCTCCGCCCTGTTTATATCGCCGCTCTGCTCTCACTCTCCCCCCGACTGAACTCTCACTTTCTCCGCCCTCTTTATATCCCCGCTCTGCTCTCACTCTCCCCCCGACTGAACTCTCACTTTCTCCGCCCTCTTTATATCCCCGCTCTGCTCTCTCTCTCCCCTCGACTGAACTCTCCCTCTCTCCGCCCTGCTCTCACTCTCCCCCCGACTGAACACTCTCTTTCTCCGCCCTCTTTATATCCCCACTCTGCTCTCACTCTCCCCGCGACTGAACTCTCCCTCTCTCCGCCCTGCTCTCACTCTCCCCGCGACGGAACTCTCCCTCTCTCCGCCCTCTTTATATCCCCGCTCTGCTCTCACTCTCCCCCCGACTGAACTCTCTCTTTCTCCGCCCTCTTTATATCCCCGCTCTGCTCTCTCTTTCCCCCCGACTGAACTCTCCCTCTCTCCGCCCTCTTTATATCCCCGCTCTGCTCTCACTCTCCCCCCGACTGAACTCTCCCTCTCTCCGCCCTCTTTATATCCCCGCTCTGCTCTCACTCTCTCCCCGACTGAACTCTCCCTCGCTCCGCCATCTTTACATCCCCGCTCTGCTCTCTCTCCCCCCGACTGAACTCTCACTTTCTCCGCCCTCTTTATATCCCCGCTCTGCTCTCACTCTCCCCCCGACTGAACACTCTCTTTCTCCGCCCTCTTTATATCCCCGCTCTGCTCTCACTCTCTCCCCGACTTAACTCTCCCTCTCTCCGCCCTCTTTATATCCCCACTCTGCTCTCACTCTCCCCCCGACTGAACTCTCCCTCTCTCCGCCCTCTTTATATCCCCGCTCTGCTCTCTCTTTCCCCCCGACTGAACTCTCACTTTCTCCGCCCTCTTTATATCCCCACTCTGCTCTCACTCTCCCCCCGACTGAACTCTCCCTCTCTCCGCCCTCTTTATATCCCCGCTCTGCTCTCTCTTTCCCCCCGACTGAACTCTCACTTTCTCCGCCCTCTTTATATCCCCGCTCTGCTCTCACTCTCTCCCCGACTGAACTCTCCCTCTCTCCGCCCTCTTTATATCCCCGCTCTGCTCTCTCTCTCCCCCCGACTGAACTCTCACTTTCTCCGCCCTCTTTATATCTCCGCTCTGCTCTCTCTCTCCCCCCGACTGAACTCTCACTTTCTCCACTCTCTTTATATCCCCGCTCTGCTCTCTCTCCCCCCGAGTGAACTCTCAATTTCTGCGCTCTCTTTATATCCCCGCTCTGCTCTCTCTCCCCGCGACTGAACTCTCACTTTCTCCGCCCTCTTTATATCCCCACTCTGCTCTCACTCTCCCCCCGACTGAACTCTCCCTTTCTCCGCCCTCTTTATATCCCCGCTCTGCTCTCACTCTCCCCCCGACTGAACTCTCACTTTCTCCGCCCTCTTTATATCCCCGCTCTGCTCTCACTCTCCCCCCGACTGAACTCTCTCTTTCTCCGCCCTCTTTATATCCCCGCTCTGCTCTCACTCTCCCCGACTGAACTCTCTCTTTCTCCGCCCTCTTTATATCCCCGCTCTGCTCTCACTCTCCCCCCGACTGAACTCTCCCTTTCTCCGCCCTCTTTGTATCCCCGCTCTGCTCTCACTCTCCCCCCGACTGAACTCTCCCTTTCTCCGCCCTCTTTATATCCCCGCTCTGCTCTCACTCTCCCCCCGACTGAACTCTCCCTCTCTCCGCCCTCTTTATATCCCCGCTCTGCTCTCACTCTCCCCCCGACTGAACTCTCCCTCTCTCCGCCCTCTTGATATTCCCGCTCTGCTCCCACTCTCCCCCCGACTGAACTCTCACTTCCTCCGCCCTCTTTATATCCCCGCTCTGCTCTCACTCTCCCCCCGACTGAACTCTCTCTTTCTCCGCCCTGTTTATATCCCCGCTCTGCTCTCACTCTCCCCCCGACTGAACTCTCCCTCTCTCCGCCCTCTTTATATCCCCGCCCTGCTCTCACTCTCCCCCCGACTGAACTCTCTCTTTCTCCGCCCTCTTTATATCCCCACTCTGCTCTCACTCTCCCCCCGACTGAACTCTCCCTTTCTCCGCCCTGTTTATATCCCCGCTCTGCTCTCACTCTCCCCCCGACTGAACTCTCACTTTCTCCGCTCTCTTTATATCCCCGCTCTGCTCTCTCTCCCCGCTACTGAACTCTCACTTTCTCCGCCCTCTTTATATCCCCGCTCTGCTCTCACTCTCCCCGACTGAACTCTCTCTTTCTCCGCCCTCTTTATATCCCCGCTCTGCTCTCACTCTCCCCCCGACTGAACTCTCCCTTTCTCCGCCCTCTTTATACCCCCACTCTGCTCTCACTCTCCCCCCGACTGACCTCTCCCTTTCTCCGCCCTGATTATATCCCCGCTCTGCTCTCACTCTCCCCCCGACTGAACTCTCTCTTTCTCCGCCCTCTTTATATCCCCGCTCTGCTCTCACTCTCCCCGACTGAACTCTCTCTTTCTCCGCCCTCTTTTTATCCCCGCTCTGCTCTCACTCTCCCCCCGACTGAACTCTCCCTTTCTCCGCCCTCTTTATATCCCCGCTCTGCTCTCACTCTCCCCCCGACTGAACTCTCCCTCTCTCCGCCCTCTTTATATTCCCGCTCTGCTCTCACTCTCCCCCGACTGAACTCTCACTTTCTCCGACCTCTTTATATCCCCGCTCTGCTCTCACTCTCCCCCCGACTGAACTCTCTCTTTCTCCGCCCTGTTTATATCCCCGCTCTGCTCTCACTCTCCCCCCGACTGAACTCTCACTTTCTCCGCCCTCTTTATATCCCCGCTCTGCTCTCTCTCCCCCCCCGACTGAACTCTCCCTCTCTCCGCCCTGCTCTCACTCTCCCCCCGACTGAACACTCTCTTTCTCCGCCCTCTTTATATCCCCACTCTGCTCTCACTCTCCCCGCGACTGAACTCTCCCTCTCTCCGCCCTGCTCTCACTCTCCCCGCGACTGAACTCTCCCTCTCTCCGCCCTCTTTATATCCCCGCTCTGCTCTCACTCTCCCCCCGACTGAACACTCTCTTTCTCCGCCCTCTTGATATCCCCACTCTGCTCTCACTCTCCCCCCGACTGAACACTCTCTTTCTCCGCCCTCTTTATATCCCCGCTCTGCTCTCACTCTCCCCCCGACTGAACTCTCACTTTCTCCGCCCTCTTTATATCCCCGCTCTGCTCTCACTCTCCCCCCGACTGAACTCTCCCTTTCTCCGCCCTCTTTATATCCCCGCCCTGCTCTCACTCTCCCCCCGACTGAACTCTCCCTTTCTCCGCCCTCTTTATATCCGCGCTCTGCTCTCACTCTCCCCCCGACTGAACTATCACTTTCTCCGCCCTCTTTATATCCCCGCTCTGCTCTCACTCTCCCCCCGACTGAACTCTCCCTCTCTCCGCCCTCTTTATATCCCCGCTCTGCTCTCACTCTCCCCCCGACTGAACTCTCACTTTCTCCGCCCTCTTTACATCCCCGCTCTGCTCTCACTCTCCCCCCGACTGAACTCTCCCTCTCTCCGCCCTCTTCATATAACCGCCCTGCTCTCACTCTCCCCCCGACTGAACTCTCCCTTTCTCCGCCCTGTTTATATCGCCGCTCTGCTCTCACTCTCCCCCCGACTGAACTCTCACTTTCTCCGCCCTCTTTATATCCCCGCTCTGCTCTCACTCTCCCCCCGACTGAACTCTCCCTTTCTCCGCCCTCTTTGTATCCCCGCTCTGCTCTCACTCTCCCCCCGACTGAACTCTCCCTTTCTCCGCCCTCTTTATATCCCCGCTCTGCTCTCACTCTCCCCCCGACTGAACTCTCCCTCTCTCCGCCCTCTTTATATCCCCGCTCTGCTCTCACTCTCCCCCCGACTGAACTCTCCCTCTCTCCGCCCTCTTGATATTCCCGCTCTGCTCCCACTCTCCCCCCGACTGAACTCTCACTTCCTCCGCCCTCTTTATATCCCCGCTCTGCTCTCACTCTCCCCCCGACTGAACTCTCTCTTTCTCCGCCCTGTTTATATCCCCGCTCTGCTCTCACTCTCCCCCCGACTGAACTCTCCCTCTCTCCGCCCTCTTTATATCCCCGCCCTGCTCTCACTCTCCCCCCGACTGAACTCTCTCTTTCTCCGCCCTCTTTATATCCCCACTCTGCTCTCACTCTCCCCCCGACTGAACTCTCCCTTTCTCCGCCCTGTTTATATCCCCGCTCTGCTCTCACTCTCCCCCCGACTGAACTCTCACTTTCTCCGCTCTCTTTATATCCCCGCTCTGCTCTCTCTCCCCGCTACTGAACTCTCACTTTCTCCGCCCTCTTTATATCCCCGCTCTGCTCTCACTCTCCCCGACTGAACTCTCTCTTTCTCCGCCCTCTTTATATCCCCGCTCTGCTCTCACTCTCCCCCCGACTGAACTCTCCCTTTCTCCGCCCTCTTTATACCCCCACTCTGCTCTCACTCTCCCCCCGACTGACCTCTCCCTTTCTCCGCCCTGATTATATCCCCGCTCTGCTCTCACTCTCCCCCCGACTGAACTCTCTCTTTCTCCGCCCTCTTTATATCCCCGCTCTGCTCTCACTCTCCCCGACTGAACTCTCTCTTTCTCCGCCCTCTTTTTATCCCCGCTCTGCTCTCACTCTCCCCCCGACTGAACTCTCCCTTTCTCCGCCCTCTTTATATCCCCGCTCTGCTCTCACTCTCCCCCCGACTGAACTCTCCCTCTCTCCGCCCTCTTTCTTTTCCCGCTCTGCTCTCACTCTCCCCCGACTGAACTCTCACTTTCTCCGACCTCTTTATATCCCCGCTCTGCTCTCACTCTCCCCCCGACTGAACTCTCTCTTTCTCCGCCCTGTTTATATCCCCGCTCTGCTCTCACTCTCCCCCCGACTGAACTCTCACTTTCTCCGCCCTCTTTATATCCCCGCTCTGCTCTCTCTCCCCCCCCGACTGAACTCTCCCTCTCTCCGCCCTGCTCTCACTCTCCCCCCGACTGAACACTCTCTTTCTCCGCCCTCTTTATATCCCCACTCTGCTCTCACTCTCCCCGCGACTGAACTCTCCCTCTCTCCGCCCTGCTCTCACTCTCCCCGCGACTGAACTCTCCCTCTCTCCGCCCTCTTTATATCCCCGCTCTGCTCTCACTCTCCCCCCGACTGAACACTCTCTTTCTCCGCCCTCTTGATATCCCCACTCTGCTCTCACTCTCCCCCCGACTGAACACTCTCTTTCTCCGCCCTCTTTATATCCCCGCTCTGCTCTCACTCTCCCCCCGACTGAACTCTCACTTTCTCCGCCCTCTTTATATCCCCGCTCTGCTCTCACTCTCCCCCCGACTGAACTCTCCCTTTCTCCGCCCTCTTTATATCCCCGCCCTGCTCTCACTCTCCCCCCGACTGAACTCTCCCTTTCTCCGCCCTCTTTATATCCGCGCTCTGCTCTCACTCTCCCCCCGACTGAACTCTCACTTTCTCCGCCCTCTTTATATCCCCGCTCTGCTCTCACTCTCCCCCCGACTGAACTCTCCCTCTCTCCGCCCTCTTTATATCCCCGCTCTGCTCTCACTCTCCCCCCGACTGAACTCTCACTTTCTCCGCCCTCTTTACATCCCCGCTCTGCTCTCACTCTCCCCCCGACTGAACTCTCCCTCTCTCCGCCCTCTTCATATAACCGCCCTGCTCTCACTCTCCCCCCGACTGAACTCTCCCTTTCTCCGCCCTGTTTATATCGCCGCTCTGCTCTCACTCTCCCCCCGACTGAACTCTCACTTTCTCCGCCCTCTTTATATCCCCGCTCTGCTCTCACTCTCCCCCCGACTGAACTCTCACTTTCTCCGCCCTCTTTATATCCCCGCTCTGCTCTCTCTCTCCCCTCGACTGAACTCTCCCTCTCTCCGCCCTGCTCTCACTCTCCCCCCGACTGAACACTCTCTTTCTCCGCCCTCTTTATATCCCCACTCTGCTCTCACTCTCCCCGCGACTGAACTCTCCCTCTCTCCGCCCTGCTCTCACTCTCCCCGCGACGGAACTCTCCCTCTCTCCGCCCTCTTTATATCCCCGCTCTGCTCTCACTCTCCCCCCGACTGAACACTCTCTTTCTCCGCCCTCTTTATATCCCCACTCTGCTCTCACTCTCCCCGCGACTGAACTCTCCCTCTCTCCGCCCTGCTCTCACTCTCCCCGCGACTGAACTCTCCCTCTCTCCGCCCTCTTTATATCCCCGCTCTGCTCTCACTCTCCCCCCACTGAACTCTCACTTTCTCCGCCCTCTTTATATCCCCGCTCTGCTCTCACTCTCCCCCCGACTGAACTCTCCCTTTCTCCGCCCTGTTTATATCCCCGCTCTGCTCTCACTCTCCCCGCGACTGAACTCTCCCTTTCTCCGCCCTCTTTATATCCCCGCTCTGCTATCACTCTCCCCCCGACTGAACTCTCCCTCTCTCCGCCCTCTTTATATCCCCGCTCTGCTCTCACTCTCCCCGACTGCACTCTCACTTTCTCCGCCCTCTTTATATCCCCGCTCTGCTCTCATTCTCCCCCCGACTGAACTCTCCCTCTCTCCGCCCTCTTTATATCCCCGCTCTGCTCTCACTCTCCCCGACTGCACTCTCACTTTCTCCGCCCTCTTTGTATCCCCGCTCTGCTCTCATTCTCCCCCCGACTGAACTCTCCCTTTCTCCGCCCTGTTTATATCCCCGCTCTGCTCTCACTCTCTCCCCGACTGAACTCTCCCTTTCTCCGCCCTCTTTATATCCCCACTCCGCTCTCACTCTCTCCCCGACTGAACACTCCCTCTCTCCGCCCTCTTTATATCCCCGCTCTGCTCTCACTCTCCCCCCGACTGAACTCTCCCTCTCTCCGCCCTCTTTATATCCCCGCTCTGCTCTCTCTTTCCCCCCGACTGAACTCTCACTTTCTCCGCCCTCTTTATATCCCCGCTCTGCTCTCACTCTCCCCCCGACTGAACTCTCCCTCGCTCCGCCCTCTTTACATCCCCGCTCTGCTCTCTCTCTCTCCCCCGACTGAACTCTCACTTTCTCCGCCCTCTTTATATCCCCGCTCTGCTCTCACTCTCCCCCCGACTGAACACTCTCTTTCTCCGCCCTCTTTATATCCCCGCTCTGCTCTCACTCTCTCCCCGACTTAACTCTCCCTCTCTCCGCCCTCTTTATATCCCCACTCTGCTCTCACTCTCCCCCCGACTGAACTCTCCCTCTCTCCGCCCTCTTTATATCCCCGCTCTGCTCTCTCTTTCCCCCCGACTGAACTCTCACTTTCTCCGCCCTCTTTATATCCCCGCTCTGCTCTCACTCTCCCCCCGACTGAACTCTCCCTCTCTCCGCCCTCTTTATATCCCCGCTCTGCTCTCACTCTCTCCCCGACTGAACTCTCCCTCGCTCCGCCCTCTTTATATCCCCGCTCTGCTCTCTCTCTCCCCCCGACTGAACTCTCACTTTCTCCGCCCTCTTTATATCTCCGCTCTGCTCTCTCTCTCCCCCCGACTGAACTCTCACTTTCTCCACTCTCTTTATATCCCCGCTCTGCTCTCTCTCCCCCCGAGTGAACTCTCCCTTTCTGCGCTCTCTTTATATCCCCGCTCTGCTCTCTCTCCCCGCGACTGAACTCTCACTTTCTCCGCCCTCTTTATATCCCCACTCTGCTCTCTCTCTCCCCCCGACTGAACTCTCACTTTCTCCGCCCTCTTTATATCCCCGCTCTGCTCTCACTCTCCCCCCGACTGAACTCTCCCTTTCTCCGCCCTCTTTATATCCCCGCTCTGCTCTCACTCTCCCCCCGACTGAACTCTCACTTTCTCCGCCCTCTTTATATCCCCGCTCTGCTCTCTCTCTGCCCCCGACTGAACTCTCACTTTCTCCGCTCTCTTTATATCCCCGCTCTGCTCTCTCTCCCCGCGACTGAACTCTCACTTTCTTCGCCCTCTTTATATCCCCGCTCTGCTCTCTCTCCCCCCGACTGAACTCTCACTTTCTCCGCCCTCTTTATATCCCCGCTCTGCTCTCTCTCCCCCCGACTGAACTCTCCCTCTCTCCGCCCTCTTTATATCCCCGCTCTGCTCTCACTCTCCCCCCGACTGAACTCTCCCTTTCTCCGCCCTGTTTATATCCCCGCTCTGCTCTCACTCTCCCCGCGACTGAACTCTCCCTTTCTCCGCCCTCTTTATATCCCCGCTCTGCTCTCACTCTCCCCCCGACTGAACTCTCACTTTCTCCGCCCTGATTATATCCCCACTCTGCTCTCACTCTCCCCCCGACTGAACTCTCACTTTCTCCGCCCTCTTTATATCCCCGCTCTGCTCTCACTCTCCCCCCGACTGAACTTTCTCTTTCTCCGCCCTCTTTATATCCCCGCTCTGCTCTCACTCTCCCCCCGACTGAACTCTCACTTTCTCCGCCCTCTTTATATCCCCGCTCTGCTCTCACTCTCCCCCCGACTGAACTCTCTCTTTCTCCGCCCTCTTTATATCCCCGCTCTGCTCTCACTCTCCCCCCGACTGAACTCTCACTTTCTCCGCCCTCTTTATATCCCCGCTCTGCTCTCATTCTCCCCCCGACTGAACTCTCCCTTTCTCCGCCCTCTTTATATCCCCGCTCTGCTCTCACTCTCTCCCCGACTGAACTCTCCCTCTCTCCGCCCTCTTTATATCCCCGCTCTGCTCTCTCTCTCCCCCCGACTGAACTCTCACTTTCTCCTCCCTCTTTATATCTCCGCTCTGCTCTCTCTCTCCCCCCGACTGAACTCTCACTTTCTCCACGCTCTTTATATCCCCGATCTGCTCTCTCTCCCCCCGAGTGAACTCTCCCTTTCTGCGCTCTCTTTATATCCCCGCTCTGCTCTCTCTCCCTGCGACTGAACTCTCACTTTCTCCGCCCTCTTTATATCCCCACTCTGCTCTCACTCTCTCCCCGACTAAACTCTCCCTCTCTCCGCCCTCTTTATATCCCCGCTCTGCTCTCTCTCCCCGCGACTGAACTCTCACTTTCTCCGCCCTCTTTATATCCCCGCTCTGCTCTCACTCTCTCCCCGACTGAACTCTCACTTTCTCCGCCCTCTTTATATCCCCGCTCTGCTCTCACTCTCCCCCCGACTGAACTCTCCCTTTCTCCGCCCTCTTTATATCCCCGCTCTGCTCTCACTCTCCCCCCGACTGAACTCTCACTTTCTCCGCCCTCTTTATATCCCCGCTCTGCTCTCTCTCTCCCCCCGACTGAACTCTCACTTTCTCCGCCCTCTTTATATCCCCACTCTGCTCTCACTCTCCCCCCGACTGAACACTCTCTTTCTCCGCCCTCTTTACATCCCCGCTCTGCTCTCACTCTCTCCCCGACTAAACTCTCCCTCTCTCCGCCCTCTTTATATCCCCACTCTGCTCTCACTCTCCCCCCGACTGAACTCTCCCTCTCTCCGACCTCTTTCTCTCCCCGCTCTGCTCTCTCTTTCCCCCCGACTGAACTCTCACTTTCTCCGCCCTCTTTATATCCCCGCTCTGCTCTCACTCTCCCCCCGACTGAACTCTCCCTCTCTCCGCCCTCTTTATATCCCCGCTCTGCTCTCACTCTCTCCCCGACTGAACTCTCCCTCGCTCCGCCCTCTTTATATCCCCGCTCTGCTCTCTCTCTCCCCCCGACTGAACTCTCACTTTCTCCGCCCTCTTTATATCCCCGCTCTGCTCTCACTCTCCCCCCGACTGAACACTCTCTTTCTCCGCCCTCTTTATATCCCCGCTCTGCTCTCACTCTCTCCCCGACTGAACTCTCCCTCTCTCCGCCCTCTTTATATCCCCGCTCTGCTCTCTCTCTCCCCCCGACTGAACTCTCACTTTCTCCACGCTCTTTATATCCCCGCTCTGCTCTCTCTCCCCCCGAGTGAACTCTCCCTTTCTGCGCTCTCTTTATATCCCCGCTCTGCTCTCTCTCCCCGCGACTGAACTCTCACTTTCTCCGCCCTCTTTATATCCCCACTCTGCTCTCACTCTCTCCCCGACTGAACTCTCACTTTCTCCGCCCTCTTTATATCCCCGCTCTGCTCTCACTCTCCCCCCGACTGAACTCTCCCTTTCTCCGCCCTCTTTATATCCCCGCTCTGCTCTCACTCTCCCCCCGACTGAACTCTCACTTTCTCCGCCCTCTTTATATCCCCGCTCTGCTCTCTCTCTCCCACCGACTGAACTCTCACTTTCTCCGCTCTCTTTATATCCCCGCTCTGCTCTCTCTCCCCCCGAGTGAACTCTCCCTTTCTCCGCTCTCTTTATATCCCCGCTCTGCTCTCTCTCCCCGCGACTGAACTCTCACTTTCTCCGCCCTCTTTATATCCCCGCTCTGCTCTCTCTCTCCCCCCGACTGAACTCTCACTTTCTCCGCCCTCTTTATATCCCCGCTCTGCTCTCTCTCCCCCCGACTGAACTCTCCCTCTCTCCGACCTCTTTATATCCCCGCTCTGCTCTCTCTCCCCGCGACTGAACTCTCACTTTCTCCGCCCTCTTTATATCCCCGCTCTGCTCTCTCTCCCCGCGACTGAACTCTCCCTTTCTCCGCCCTCTTTATATCCCCGCTCTGCTCTCACTCTCTCCCCGACTGAAATCTCCCTCTCTCCGCCCTCTTTATATCCCCGCTCTGCTCTCACTCTCTCCCCGACTGAACTCTCACTTTCTCTATCCTCTTTATATCTCCGCTCTGCTCTCACTCTCCCCCCGACTGAACTCTCCCTTTCTCCACTCTCTTTATATCCCCGCTCTGCTCTCACTCTCTCCCCGACTGAACTCTCCCTTTCTCCGCCCTCTTTATCTCTCCACTCTGCTCTCACTCTCCCCCCGACTGAACTCTCCCTTTCTCCACTCTCTTTATATCCCCGCTCTGCTCTCACTCTCCGCGACTGAACTCTCCCTTTCTCCGCTCTCTTTATATCCCCGCTCTGCTCTCACTCTACCCCCGACTGAACTCTCCCTTTCTCCACTCTCTTTATATCCCCGCTCTGCTCTCACTCTCTCCCCCGACTGAACTCTCCCTCTCTCCGCCCTCTTCATATCCCCGCTCTGCTCTCACGCTCCCCCCGAGTGAACTCTCCCTTTCTCCGCTCTCTTTATATACCTGCTCTGCTCTCACTCTCCCCCCGACTGAACTCTCCCTCTCTCCGCCCTCTTTATATCCCCGCTCTGCTCTCACTCTCCCCCCGACTGAACTCTCCCTTTCTCCGCGCTGATTATATCCCCGCTCTGCTCTCACGCTCCCCCCGAGTGAACTCTCCCTTTCTCCGCTCTCTTTATATCCCCGCTCTGCTCTCTCTCCCCGCGACTGAACTCTCCCTTTCTCCGCCCTCTTCATATCCCCGCTCTGCTCTCACTCTCCCCCCGACTGAACTCTCCCTCTCTCCGCCCTCTTTATATCCCCGCTCTGCTCTCTCTCTCCCTCCGAGTGAACTCTCCCTTTCTCCGCCCTGTTTCTATCCCCGCTTTGCTCTTTCTCTCGCCCCGACTGAACTCTCCCTCTCTCCGCTCTGCTCTCACTCTCTCCACGACTGAACTCTCACTTTCTCCGCCCTCTTTATATCCCCGCTCTGCTCTCACTCTCTCCCCGACTGAACTCTCTCTTTCTCCGCCCTCTTTATATCCCCGCTCTGCTGTCACTCTCCCCCCGACTGAACTCTCCGTTTCTCCTCTCTTTATATCCCCGCTCTGTTCTCTCTCTCCCCGACTGAACTCTCTCTTTCTCCGCCCTCTTCATATCCCCGCTCTGCTCTCACTCACCCCCCCGACTGAAATCTCCCTCTCTCCGCTCTGCTCTCACTCTCCCCCCGACTGAACTCTCTCTTTCTCCGCCCTCTTTATATCCCCGCTCTGCTCTCACTCTCCCCCCGACTGAACTCTCCCTTTCTCCACTCTCTTTATATCTCCGCTCTGCTCTCACTCTCCCCGACTGAACTCTCCCTTTCTCCGGCCTGTTTATATCCCCGCTCTGCTCTCACTCTCCCCGCGACTGAACTCTCCCTTTCTCCACTCTCTTTATATCTCCGCTCTGCTCTCACTCTCCCCCCGACTGAACTCTCCCTTTCTCCACTCTCTTTATATCTCCGCTCTGCTCTCTCTCCCCCCGACTGAACTCTCCCTCTCTCCGCAATGTTTATATCCCCGCTCTGCTCTCACTCTCTCCCGGAGTGAACTCTCCGTTTCTCCTCCCTCTTTATATCCCCGCTCTGTTCTCTCTCCCCCCGACTGAACTCTCCCTTTCTCCTCCCTCATTATATCCCCTATCTGCTCTCACTCACCCCCCCGACTGAACTCTCCCTTTCTGCGCCCTCTTTATATCCCCGCTCTGTTCTCTCTCTCCCCGACTGAACTCTCTCTTTCTCCGCCCTCTTCATATCCCCGCTCTGCTCTCACTCACCCCCCCGACTGAAATCTCCCTCTCTCCGCTCTGCTCTCACTCTCCCCCCGACTGAACTCTCTCTTTCTCCGCCCTCTTTATATCCCCGCTCTGCTCTAACTCTCCCCCCGACTGAACTCTCCCTTTCTCCACTCTCTTTATATCTCCGCTCTGCTCTCACTCTCCCCGACTGAACTCTCCCTTTCTCCGGCCTGTTTATATCCCCGCTCTGCTCTCACTCTCCCCGCGACTGAACTCTCCCTTTCTCCACTCTCTTTATATCTCCGCTCTGCTCTCACTCTCCCCCCGACTGAACTCTCCCTTTCTCCACTCTCTTTATATCTCCGCTCTGCTCTCTCTCCCCCCGACTGAACTCTCCCTCTCTCCGCAATGTTTATATCCCCGCTCTGCTCTCACTCTCTCCCGGAGTGAACTCTCCGTTTCTCCTCCCTCTTTATATCCCCGCTCTGTTCTCTCTCCCCCCGACTGAACTCTCCCTTTCTCCTCCCTCATTATATCCCCGCTCTGCTCTCACTCACCCCCCCGACTGAACTCTCCCTTTCTCCGCCCTCTTTATATCCCCGCTCTGTTCTCTCTCCCCCCGACTGAACTCTCCCTTTCTCCTCCCTCTTTATATCCCCGCTCTGCTATCACTCTCTCCCTGACTGAACTCTCCCTTTCTCCGCCCTATTTATATCCCCACTCTGCTGTCACTCTCCCCCCGACTGAACTCTCTCTTTCTCCGCACTCTTTATATCCCCGCTCTGCTCTCACTCTCTCCCCCAACTGAACTCTCCCTCTCTCCGCCCTGTTTACATCCCCGCTCTGCTCTATCTCTCTCCCCGACTGAACTCTCCCACTCTCCGCCCTCTTTTTGTCCACGCTCTGCTCTCTCTCTCCCCCCGACTGAACTCTCCCTATCTCCGGCCTCTTTATATCCCCGCTCTGCTCTCACTCTCCCCCCGACTGAACTCTCCCTCTCTCCGCCCTCTTTATATCCCCGCTCTGCTCTCTCTCTCCCTCCGAGTGAACTCTCCCTTTCTCCGCCCTGTTTCTATCCCCGCTTTGCTCTTTCTCTCCCCCCGACTGAATTCTCCCTTTCTCTGCCCTGTTTCTGTCCCCGCTCTGCTCTCACTCTCCCCCCGACTGAACTCTCCCTCTCTCCGCCCTGTTTCTATCCCCACTCTGCTCTCACTCTCCCCCCGACTGAACTCTCCCTCTCTCCGCCCTGTTTCTATCCCCACTCTGCTCTCACTCTCCCCCCGACTGAACTCTCCCTCTCTCCGCCCTGTTTATATCCCCACTCTGCTCTCAATCTCCCCCCGACTGAACTCTCCCTTTCTCCGCCCTGTTTCTATCCCCGCTCTGCTCTCACTCTCTCACCGACTGAACTCTCACTTTCTCCGCCCTCTTTATATCCCCGCTCTGCTCTCTCTCCCCCCGACTGAACTCTCCCTCTCTCCGACCTCTTTATATCCCCGCTCTGCTCTCTCTCCCCGCGACTGAACTCTCACTTTCTCCGCCCTCTTTATATCCCCGCTCTGCTCTCTCTCCCCGCGACTGAACTCTCCCTTTCTCCGCCCTCTTTATATCCCCGCTCTGCTCTCACTCTCTCCCCGACTGAAATCTCCCTCTCTCCGCCCTCTTTATATCCCCGCTCTGCTCTCACTCTCTCCCCGACTGAACTCTCACTTTCTCTACCCTCTTTATATCTCCGCTCTGCTCTCACTCTCCCCCCGACTGAACTCTCCCTTTCTCCACTCTCTTTATATCCCCGCTCTGCTCTCACTCTCTCCCCGACTGAACTCTCCCTTTCTCCGCCCTCTTTATCTCTCCACTCTGCTCTCACTCTCCCCCCGACTGAACTCTCCCTTTCTCCACTCTCTTTATATCCCCGCTCTGCTCTCACTCTCCGCGACTGAACTCTCCCTTTCTCCGCTCTCTTTATATCCCCGCTCTGCTCTCACTCTACCCCCGACTGAACTCTCCCTTTCTCCACTCTCTTTATATCCCCGCTCTGCTCTCACTCTCTCCCCCGACTGAACTCTCCCTCTCTCCGCCCTCTTCATATCCCCGCTCTGCTCTCACGCTCCCCCCGAGTGAACTCTCCCTTTCTCCGCTCTCTTTATATACCTGCTCTGCTCTCACTCTCCCCCCGACTGAACTCTCCCTCTCTCCGCCCTCTTTATATCCCCGCTCTGCTCTCACTCTCCCCCCGACTGAACTCTCCCTTTCTCCGCGCTGATTATATCCCCGCTCTGCTCTCACGCTCCCCCCGAGTGAACTCTCCCTTTCTCCGCTCTCTTTATATCCCCGCTCTGCTCTCTCTCCCCGCGACTGAACTCTCCCTTTCTCCGCCCTCTTTATATCCCCGCTCTGCTCTCACTCTCCCCCCGACTGAACTCTCCCTCTCTCCGCCCTCTTTATATCCCCGCTCTGCTCTCTCTCTCCCTCCGAGTGAACTCTCCCTTTCTCCGCCCTGTTTCTATCCCCGCTTTGCTCTTTCTCTCGCCCCGACTGAACTCTCCCTCTCTCCGCTCTGCTCTCACTCTCTCCACGACTGAACTCTCACTTTCTCCGCCCTCTTTATATCCCCGCTCTGCTCTCACTCTCTCCCCGACTGAACTCTCTCTTTCTCCGCCCTCTTTATATCCCCGCTCTGCTGTCACTCTCCCCCCGACTGAACTCTCCGTTTCTCCTCTCTTTATATCCCCGCTCTGTTCTCTCTCTCCCCGACTGAACTCTCTCTTTCTCCGCCCTCTTCATATCCCCGCTCTGCTCTCACTCACCCCCCCGACTGAAATCTCCCTCTCTCCGCTCTGCTCTCACTCTCCCCCCGACTGAACTCTCTCTTTCTCCGCCCTCTTTATATCCCCGCTCTGCTCTCACTCTCCCCCCGACTGAACTCTCCCTTTCTCCACTCTCTTTATATCTCCGCTCTGCTCTCACTCTCCCCGACTGAACTCTCCCTTTCTCCGGCCTGTTTATATCCCCGCTCTGCTCTCACTCTCCCCGCGACTGAACTCTCCCTTTCTCCACTCTCTTTATATCTCCGCTCTGCTCTCACTCTCCCCCCGACTGAACTCTCCCTTTCTCCACTCTCTTTATATCTCCGCTCTGCTCTCTCTCCCCCCGACTGAACTCTCCCTCTCTCCGCAATGTTTATATCCCCGCTCTGCTCTCACTCTCTCCCGGAGTGAACTCTCCGTTTCTCCTCCCTCTTTATATCCCCGCTCTGTTCTCTCTCCCCCCGACTGAACTCTCCCTTTCTCCTCCCTCATTATATCCCCTATCTGCTCTCACTCACCCCCCCGACTGAACTCTCCCTTTCTGCGCCCTCTTTATATCCCCGCTCTGTTCTCTCTCTCCCCGACTGAACTCTCTCTTTCTCCGCCCTCTTCATATCCCCGCTCTGCTCTCACTCACCCCCCCGACTGAAATCTCCCTCTCTCCGCTCTGCTCTCACTCTCCCCCCGACTGAACTCTCTCTTTCTCCGCCCTCTTTATATCCCCGCTCTGCTCTAACTCTCCCCCCGACTGAACTCTCCCTTTCTCCACTCTCTTTATATCTCCGCTCTGCTCTCACTCTCCCCGACTGAACTCTCCCTTTCTCCGGCCTGTTTATATCCCCGCTCTGCTCTCACTCTCCCCGCGACTGAACTCTCCCTTTCTCCACTCTCTTTATATCTCCGCTCTGCTCTCACTCTCCCCCCGACTGAACTCTCCCTTTCTCCACTCTCTTTATATCTCCGCTCTGCTCTCTCTCCCCCCGACTGAACTCTCCCTCTCTCCGCAATGTTTATATCCCCGCTCTGCTCTCACTCTCTCCCGGAGTGAACTCTCCGTTTCTCCTCCCTCTTTATATCCCCGCTCTGTTCTCTCTCCCCCCGACTGAACTCTCCCTTTCTCCTCCCTCATTATATCCCCGCTCTGCTCTCACTCACCCCCCCGACTGAACTCTCCCTTTCTCCGCCCTCTTTATATCCCCGCTCTGTTCTCTCTCCCCCCGACTGAACTCTCCCTTTCTCCTCCCTCTTTATATCCCCGCTCTGCTATCACTCTCTCCCTGACTGAACTCTCCCTTTCTCCGCCCTATTTATATCCCCACTCTGCTGTCACTCTCCCCCCGACTGAACTCTCTCTTTCTCCGCACTCTTTATATCCCCGCTCTGCTCTCACTCTCTCCCCCAACTGAACTCTCCCTCTCTCCGCCCTGTTTACATCCCCGCTCTGCTCTATCTCTCTCCCCGACTGAACTCTCCCACTCTCCGCCCTCTTTTTGTCCACGCTCTGCTCTCTCTCTCCCCCCGACTGAACTCTCCCTATCTCCGGCCTCTTTATATCCCCGCTCTGCTCTCACTCTCCCCCCGACTGAACTCTCCCTCTCTCCGCCCTCTTTATATCCCCGCTCTGCTCTCTCTCTCCCTCCGAGTGAACTCTCCCTTTCTCCGCCCTGTTTCTATCCCCGCTTTGCTCTTTCTCTCCCCCCGACTGAATTCTCCCTTTCTCTGCCCTGTTTCTGTCCCCGCTCTGCTCTCACTCTCCCCCCGACTGAACTCTCCCTCTCTCCGCCCTGTTTCTATCCCCACTCTGCTCTCACTCTCCCCCCGACTGAACTCTCCCTCTCTCCGCCCTGTTTCTATCCCCACTCTGCTCTCACTCTCCCCCCGACTGAACTCTCCCTCTCTCCGCCCTGTTTATATCCCCACTCTGCTCTCAATCTCCCCCCGACTGAACTCTCCCTTTCTCCGCCCTGTTTCTATCCCCGCTCTGCTCTCACTCTCTCACCGACTGAACTCTCACTTTCTCCGCCCTCTTTATATCCCCGCTCTGCTCTCTCTCCCCCCGACTGAACTCTCCCTCTCTCCGACCTCTTTATATCCCCGCTCTGCTCTCTCTCCCCGCGACTGAACTCTCACTTTCTCCGCCCTCTTTATATCCCCGCTCTGCTCTCACTCTCTCCCCGACTGAAATCTCCCTCTCTCCGCCCTCTTTATATCCCCGCTCTGCTCTCACTCTCTCCCCGACTGAACTCTCACTTTCTCTACCCTCTTTATATCTCCGCTCTGCTCTCACTCTCCCCCCGACTGAACTCTCCCTTTCTCCACTCTCTTTATATCCCCGCTCTGCTCTCACTCTCTCCCCGACTGAACTCTCCCTTTCTCCGCCCTCTTTATCTCTCCACTCTGCTCTCACTCTCCCCCCGACTGAACTCTCCCTTTCTCCACTCTCTTTATATCCCCGCTCTGCTCTCACTCTCCGCGACTGAACTCTCCCTTTCTCCGCTCTCTTTATATCCCCGCTCTGCTCTCACTCTACCCCCGACTGAACTCTCCCTTTCTCCACTCTCTTTATATCCCCGCTCTGCTCTCACTCTCTCCCCCGACTGAACTCTCCCTCTCTCCGCCCTCTTCATATCCCCGCTCTGCTCTCACGCTCCCCCCGAGTGAACTCTCCCTTTCTCCGCTCTCTTTATATACCCGCTCTGCTCTCACTCTCCCCCCGACTGAACTCTCCCTCTCTCCGCCCTCTTTATATCCCCGCTCTGCTCTCACTCTCCCCCCGACTGAACTCTCCCTTTCTCCGCGCTGATTATATCCCCGCTCTGCTCTCACGCTCCCCCCGAGTGAACTCTCCCTTTCTCCGCTCTCTTTATATCCCCGCTCTGCTCTCTCTCCCCGCGACTGAACTCTCCCTTTCTCCGCCCTCTTTATATCCCCGCTCTGCTCTCACTCTCCCCCCGACTGAACTCTCCCTCTCTCCGCCCTCTTTATATCCCCGCTCTGCTCTCTCTCTCCCTCCGAGTGAACTCTCCCTTTCTCCGCCCTGTTTCTATCCCCGCTTTGCTCTTTCTCTCGCCCCGACTGAACTCTCCCTCTCTCCGCTCTGCTCTCACTCTCTCCACGACTGAACTCTCACTTTCTCCGCCCTCTTTATATCCCCGCTCTGCTCTCACTCTCTCCCCGACTGAACTCTCTCTTTCTCCGCCCTCTTTATATCCCCGCTCTGCTGTCACTCTCCCCCCGACTGAACTCTCCGTTTCTCCTCTCTTTATATCCCCGCTCTGTTCTCTCTCTCCCCGACTGAACTCTCTCTTTCTCCGCCCTCTTCATATCCCCGCTCTGCTCTCACTCACCCCCCCGACTGAAATCTCCCTCTCTCCGCTCTGCTCTCACTCTCCCCCCGACTGAACTCTCTCTTTCTCCGCCCTCTTTATATCCCCGCTCTGCTCTAACTCTCCCCCCGACTGAACTCTCCCTTTCTCCACTCTCTTTATATCTCCGGCTCTGCTCTCACTCTCCCCGACTGAACTCTCCCTTTCTCCGGCCTGTTTATATCCCCGCTCTGCTCTCACTCTCCCCGCGACTGAACTCTCCCTTTCTCCACTCTCTTTATATCTCCGCTCTGCTCTCACTCTCCCCCCGACTGAACTCTCCCTTGCTCCACTCTCTTTATATCTCCGCTCTGCTCTCTCTCCCCCCGACTGAACTCTCCCTCTCTCCGCAATGTTTATATCCCCGCTCTGCTCTCACTCTCTCCCGGAGTGAACTCTCCGTTTCTCCTCCCTCTTTATATCCCCGCTCTGTTCTCTCTCCCCCCGACTGAACTCTCCCTTTCTCCTCCCTCATTATATCCCCTATCTGCTCTCACTCACCCCCCCGACTGAACTCTCCCTTTCTGCGCCCTCTTTATATCCCCGCTCTGTTCTCTCTCTCCCCGACTGAACTCTCTCTTTCTCCGCCCTCTTCATATCCCCGCTCTGCTCTCACTCACCCCCCCGACTGAAATCTCCCTCTCTCCGCTCTGCTCTCACTCTCCCCCCGACTGAACTCTCCCTTTCTCCTCCCTCATTATATCCCCGCTCTGCTCTCACTCACCCCCCCGACTGAACTCTCCCTTTCTCCGCCCTCTTTATATCCCCGCTCTGTTCTCTCTCCCCCCGACTGAACTCTCCCTTTCTCCTCCCTCTTTATATCCCCGCTCTGCTATCACTCTCTCCCTGACTGAACTCTCCCTTTCTCCGCCCTCTTTATATCCCCACTCTGCTGTCACTCTCCCCCCGACTGAACTCTCTCTTTCTCCGCACTCTTTATATCCCCGCTCTGCTCTCACTCTCTCCCCCAACTGAACTCTCCCTCTCTCCGCCCTGTTTACATCCCCGCTCTGCTCTATCTCTCTCCCCGACTGAACTCTCCCACTCTCCGCCCTCTTTTTGTCCACGCTCTGCTCTCTCTCTCCCCCCGACTGAACTCTCCCTATCTCCGGCCTCTTTATATCCCCGCTCTGCTCTCACTCTCCCCCCGACTGAACTCTCCCTCTCTCCGCCCTCTTTATATCCCCGCTCTGCTCTCTCTCTCCCTCCGAGTGAACTCTCCCTTTCTCCGCCCTGTTTCTATCCCCGCTTTGCTCTTTCTCTCCCCCCGAGTGAATTCTCCCTTTCTCTGCCCTGTTTCTGTCCCCGCTCTGCTCTCACTCTCCCCCCGACTGAACTCTCCCTCTCTCCGCCCTGTTTCTATCCCCACTCTGCTCTCACTCTCCCCCCGACTGAACTCTCCCTCTCTCCGCCCTGTTTCTATCCCCACTCTGCTCTCACTCTCCCCCCGACTGAACTCTCCCTCTCTCCGCCCTGTTTATATCCCCACTCTGCTCTCAATCTCCCCCCGACTGAACTCTCCCTTTCTCCGCCCTGTTTCTATCCCCGCTCTGCTCTCACTCTCTCACCGACTGAACTCTCACTTTCTCCGCCCTCTTTATATCCCCGCTCTGCTCTCACTCTCCCCCCGACTGAACTCTCCGTTTCTCCTCTCTTTATATCCCCGCTCTGTTCTCTCTCCCCGCGACTGAACTCTCCCTTTCTCCGCCCTCTTTATATCCCCGCTCTGCTCTCACTCTCCCCCCGACTGAACTCTCCCTTTCTCCTCCCTCTTTATATTCCCGCTCTGCTGTCACTCTCTCCCTGACTGAACTCTCCCTTTCTCCGCCCTCTTTATATCCCCGCCCTGCTCTCACTCTCCCCCCGACTGAACTCTCTCTTTCTCCGCCCTCTTTATATCCCCACTCTGCTCTCACTCTCCCCCCGACTGAACTCTCTCTTTCTCCGCCCTCTTTATATCCCCACTCTGCTCTCACTCTCCCCCCGACTGAACTCTCTCTTTCTCCGCCCTCTTTGTATCCCCACTCTGCTCTCTCTCTCCCCCCGACTGAACTCTCTCTTTCTCCGCCCTCTTTATATCCCCACTCTGCTCTCACTCACCCCCCCGACTGAAATCTCCCTCTCTCCGCTCTGCTCTCACTCTCTCCCCGACTGAACTCTCACTTTCTCCGCCCTCTTTATATCCCCGCTCTGCTCCAACTCTCCCCCCGACTGAACTCTCACTTTCTCCGCCCTCTTTTTATCCCCGCTCTGCTCTCACTCTCTCCCGGAGTGAACTCTCCGTTTCTCCGCCCTCTTTATATCCCCGCTCTGCACTCTCCCCGCGACTGAACTCTCCCTTTCTCCGCCCTCTTTATATCCCCACTCTGCTCTCACTCTCCCCGCGACTGAACTCTCCCTTTCTCCGCCCTCTTTATATCCCCGCTCTGCTCTCACTCTCCCCGCGACTGAACTCTCCCTTTCTCCGCCCTCTTTATATCCCCACTCTGCTCTCACTCACCCCCCCGACTGAACTCTCCCTCTCTCCGCCCTCTTTATATCCCCGCTCTGCTCTCACTCTCCCCACGACTGAACTCTCACTTTCTCCGCCCTCTTAAGATCCCCGCTCTGCTCTCACTCTCCCCCCGACTGAACTCTCACTTTCTCCGCCCTCTTAATATCCCCGCTCTGTTCTCTCTCCCCGCGACTGAACTCTCCCTTTCTCCGCCCTCTTTATATCCCCACTCTGCTCTCACTCTCCCCCCGACTGAACTCTCTCTTTCTCCGCCCTCTTTATATCCCCGCTCTGCTCTCACTCTCCCCCGACTGAACTCTCCCTTTCTCCGCCCTCATTATATCCACGCTCTGCTCTCACTCTCCCCCCGACTGAACTCTCACTTTCTCCGCCCTCATTATATCCCCGCTCTGCTCTCACTCTCCCCCCGACTGAACTCTCACTTTCTCCGCCCTCTTTATATCCCCGCTCTGCTCTCTCTCCCCCCGACTGAACTCTCACTTTCTCCGCCCTCTTTATATCCCCGCTCTGCTCTCTCTCCCCCCGACTGAACTCTCACTTTCTCCGCCCTCTTTATATCCCCGCTCTGCTCTCACTCTCCCCGCGACTGAACTCTCCCTCTCTCCGCCCTCTTTGTATCCCCGCTCTGCTCTCACTCTCACCCCGACTGAACTCTCCCTTTCTCCTCCCTCTTTATATTCCCGCTCTGCTGTCACTCTCTCCCCGACTGAACTCTCCCTTTCTCCGCCCTCTTTATATCCCCACTCTGCTCTCACTCTCCCCCCGACTGAACTCTCCGTCTCTCCGCCCTCTTTATATCCCCGCTCTGCTCTCACTCTCCCCCCAACTGAACTCTCAATCTCTCCGCCCTCTTTATATCCCCACTCTGCTCTCACTCTCCCCCCAACTGAACTCTCAATTTCTCCGCCCTCTTTATATCCCCGCTCTGCTCTCACGCTCCCCGCGACTGAACTCTCCCTTTCTCCGCACTCTTTGTATCCCTGCTATGCTCTCACTCTCTCCGCCCTGTTGATATCCCCGCTCTGCTCTCTCTCCCCGCGACTGAACTCTCCCTCTCTCCGCCCTCTTTATATCCCCGCTCTGCTCTCACTCTCCCCCCGACTGCTCTCACTTTCTCCGCCCACTTTATATCTCCGCTCTGCTCTCTCTCCCCCCGACTGAACTCTCACTTTCTCCGCCCTCTTTATATCCCCGCTCTGCTCTCACTCTCGCCCCCGACTGAACTCTCTCTTTCTCCGCCTTCTTGATATCCCCGCTCTGCTCTCTCTCCCCCCGACTGAACTCTCACTTTCTCCGCCCTCTTTATATCCCCGCTCTGCTCTCACTCTCCCCGCGACTGAACTCTCCCTTTCTCCGCCCTCTTTATATCCCCGCTCTGCTCTCACTCTCCCCGCGACTGAACTCTCCCTCTCTCCGCCCTCTTTGTATCCCCGCTCTGCTCTCTCTCTCACCCCGACTGAACTCTCCCTTTCTCCTCCCTCTTTATATTCCCGCTCTGCTGTCACTCTCTCCCCGACTGAACTCTCCCTTTCTCCGCCCTCTTTATATCCCCACTCTGCTCTCACTCTCCCCCCGAATGAACTCTCCGTCTCTCCGCCCTCTTTATATCCCCGCTCTGCTCTCACTCTCCCCCCGACGGAACTCTCAATCTCTCCGCCCTCTTTATATCCCCACTCTGCTCTCACTCTCCCCCCAACTGAACTCTCAATCTCTCCGCCCTCTTTATATCCCCACTCTGCTCTCACTCTCCCCCCAACTGAACTCTCAATTTCTCCGCCCTCTTTATATCCCCGCTCTGCTCTCACTCTCTCCCCGACTGAACTCTCCCTTTCTCCGCCCTGATGATATCCCCGCTCTGCTCTCTCTCCCCGCGACTGAACTCTCCCTTTCTCCGCACTCTTTGTATCCCTGCTATGCTCTCACTCTCTCCGCCCTGTTTATATCCCCGCTCTGCTCTCTCTCCCCGCGACTGAACTCTCCCTTTCTCCGCCCTCTTTATATCCCCGCTCTGCTCTCACTCTCCCCCCCGACTGAACTCTCTCTTTCTCCGCCTTCTTTATATCCCGGCTCTGCTCTCTCTCTCCCCCAGACTGAACTCTCCCTCTCTCCGCCCTCTTTATATCCCCGCTCTGCTCTCACTCTCTCCCCCGACAGAACTCTCCCTTTCTCCGCCTTCTTTCTCTCCCCGCTCTGCTCTCACTCTGCCCCCGACTGAACTCTCTCTTTCTCCGCCCTCTTTGTATCCCCGCTCTGCTCTCACTCTCCCCCCCGACTGAACTCTCCCTTTCTCCGCCTTCTTTATATCCCGGCTCTGCTCTCTCTCTCCCCCAGACTGAACTCTCCCATTCTCCGCCCTCTTTATATCCCGGCTCTGCTCTCTCTCTCCCCCCGACTGCTCTCCCTTTCTCCGCCCTCTTTATATCCCCGCTCTGCTCTCACTCTCCCCTCGACTGAACTCTCCCTTTCTCCGCCCTCTTAATATCCCCGCTCTGCTCTCACTCTCCCCTCGACTGAACTCTCCCTCTCTCCGCCCTCTTGAAAGCCCCGCTCTGCTCTCACTCTCTCCGCCCTCTTTATATCCCCGCTCTGCTCTCACTCTCCCCCCGACTGAACTCTCACTTTCTCCGCCCTCATTATATCCCCGCTCTGCTCTCACTCTCCCCCCGACTGAACTCTCACTTTCTCCACCCTCATTATATCCCCGCTCTGCTCTCACTCTCCCCCGGACTGAACTCTCCCTTTCTCCGCCCTCTTTATATCCCCACTCTGCTCTCACTCACCCCCCCGACTGAACTCTCCCTCTCTCCGCTCTGCTCTCACTCTCTCCCCGACTGAACTCTCTCTTTCTCCACCCTCTTTATATCCCCGCTCTGCTCTCACTCTCCCCCCGACTGAACTCTCCCTTTCTCCGCCCTCTTTATATCCCCGCTCTGCTCTCACTCTCCCCCCGACTGAACTCTCCCTCTCTCCGCCCTCTTTATAACCCCGCTCTGCTCTCACTCTCCCCCCGACTGAACTCTCACTTTCTCCGCCCTCTTTATATCCCCGCTCTGCACTCTCCCCGCGACTGAACTCTCCCTTTCTCCGCCCTCTTTTTCTCCCCGCTCTGCTCTCACTCTCCCCCCGACTGAACTCTCCCTCACTCCGCCCTCTTTGTATCCCCGCTCTGCTCTCACTCTCCCCCCGACTGAACTCTCCCTTTCTCCTCCCTCTTTATATTCCCGCTCTGCTCTCACTCTCTCCCCGACTGAACTCTCCCTTTCTCCGCCCTCTTTATATTCCCGCTCTGCTGTCACTCTCCCCCCAACTGAACTCTCCCTTTCTCCTCCCTTTTTATATCCCCGCTCTGCTCTCACTCTCCCCCCGACTGAACTCTCCCTTTCTCCTCCCTCTTTATATTCCCGCTCTGCTGTCACTCTCTCCCCGACTGAAATCTCCCTCTCCCCGCTCTGCTCTCACTCTCTCCCCGACTGAACTCTCCCTTTCTCCGCCCTCTTTATATCCCCGCTCTGCTCTCACTCTCCCCCCGACTGAACTCTCACTTTCTCCGCCCTCATTATATCCCCGCTCTGCTCTCACTCTCCCCGCGACTGAACTCTCCCTTTCTCCGCCCTCTTTATATCCCCGCTCTGCTCTCACTCTCCCCCCGACTGAACTCTCACTTTCTCCGCCCTCTTTATATCCCCGCTCTGCTCTCACGCTCCCCCCGACTGAACTCTCCCTCTCTCCGCCCTGTTTATATCCCCGCTCTGCTCTCACTCTCCCCCCGACTGAGCTCTCCCTTTCTCCGCCCTCTTTATATCCCCGCTCTGCTCTCACTCTCTCCCCGACTGAACTCTCACTTTCTCCGCCCTCTTTATATCCCCACTCTGCTGTCACTCTCCCCCCGACTGAACTCTCTCTTTCTCCGCCCTCTTTATATCCCCGCTCTGCTCTCACTCTCTCCCCCAACTGAACTCTCCCTCTCTCCGCCCTGTTTACATCCCCGCTCTGCTCTCTCTCCCCCCGACTGAACTCTCCCTCTCTCCGCCCTCTTTTTGTCCACGCTCTGCTCTCTCTCTCCCCCCGACTGAACTCTCCCTATCTCCGGCCTCTTTATATCCCCGCTCTGCTCTCACTCTCCCCCCGACTGAACTCTCCCTCTCTCCGCCCTCTTTATATCCCCGCTCTGCTCTCACTCTCCCCCCGACTGAACTCTCCCTCTCTCCGCCCTGTTTCTATCCCCGCTTTGCTCTTTCTCTCCCCCCGACTGAATTCTCCCTTTCTCTGCCGTTTCTATCCCCGCTCTGCTCTCACTCTCCCCCCGACTGAACTCTCCCTATCTCCGCCCTGTTTCTATCCCCACTCTGCTCTCACTCTCCCCCCGACTGAACTCTCCCTTTCTCCGACCTCTTTATATCCCCACTCTGCTCTCACTCAACCCCCCGACTGAACTCTCCCTCTCTCCGCTCTGCTCTCACTCTCCCCCCGACTGAACTCTCACTTTCTCAGCCCTCTTTATCTCCCCGCTCTGCTCTCACTCTCCCCCCGACTGAACTCTCCGTTTCTCCTCTCTTTATATCCCCGCTCTGTTCTCTCTCCCCGCGACTGAACTCTCCCTTTCTCCGCCCTCTTTATATCCCCGCTCTGCTCTCACTCTCCCCCCGACTGAACTCTCCCTTTCACCGCCCTCTTTCGATCCCCGCTCTGATCTCACTCTCGCCCCGACTGAACTCTCCCTTTCTCCGCCCTCTTTATATCCCCGCTCTGCTGTCACTCTCTCCCTGACTGAACTCTCCCTTTCTCCGCCCTCTTTACATCCCCACTCTGCTGTAACTCTCCCCCCGACTGAACTCTCTCATTCTCCGCCCACTTTATATCCCGCCCTGCTCTCACTCTCCCCCCGACTGAACTCTCTCTTTCTCCGCCCTCTTTATATCCCCACTCTGCTCTCACTCACCCCCCCGACTGAACTCTCACTTTCTCCGCCCTCTTTATATCCCCGCTCTGCTCTCACTCTCTCCCCGACTGAACTCTCCCTCTCTCCGCCCTGTTTCTATCCCCGCTTTGCTCTTTCTCTCCCCCCGACTGAATTCTCCCTTTCTCTGCCGTTTCTATCCCCGCTCTGCTCTCACTCTCCCCCCGACTGAACTCTCCCTATCTCCGCCCTGTTTCTATCCCCACTCTGGTCTCACTCTCCCCCCGACTGAACTCTCCCTCTCTCCGACCTCTTTATATCCCCGCTCTGCTCTCACTCTCTCCCGGAGTGAACTCTCCGTTTCTCCGCCCTCTTTATATCCCCGCTCTGCACTCTCCCCGCGACTGAACTCTCTCTTCCTCCTCCCTCTTTATATCCCCACTCTGCTGCAACTCTCCCCCCGACTGAACTCTCCCTCTCTCCGCCCTGCTCTCACTCTCCCCCCGACTGAACTCTCCCTTTCTCCGCCCTGTTGATATCCCCACTCTGCTGTAACTCTCCCCCCGACTGAACTCTCCCTTTCTCCGCCCTCTTTATATCCCCACTCTGCTGTAACTCTCCCCCCGACTGAACTCTCTCTTTCTCCGCCCTCTTTATATCCCCGCTCTGCTCTCACTCTCCCCCCCGACTGAACTCTCCCTTTCTCCTCCCTCTTTATATCCCCGCTCTGCTCTCACTCTCTCCCTGACTGAACTCTCCCTTTCTCCGCCCTCTTTATATCCCCACTCTGCTGTAACTCTCCCCCCGACTGAACTCTCTCTTTCTCCGCACTCTTTATATCCCCGCTCTGCTCTCACTCTCTCCCCGACTGAACTCTCACTTTCTCCGCCCTCTTTATATCCCCGCTCTGCTCTCACTCTCCCCCCGACTGAACTCTCCCTTTCACCGCCCTCTTTCGATCCCCGCTCTGATCTCACTCTCGCCCCGACTGAACTCTCCCTTTCTCCGCCCTCTTTATATCCCCGCTCTGCTGTCACTCTCTCCCTGACTGAACTCTCCCTTTCTCCGCCCTCTTTACATCCCCACTCTGCTGTAACTCTCCCCCCGACTGAACTCTCTCATTCTCCGCCCACTTTATATCCCGCCCTGCTCTCACTCTCCCCCCGACTGAACTCTCTCTTTCTCCGCCCTCTTTATATCCCCACTCTGCTCTCACTCACCCCCCCGACTGAACTCTCACTTTCTCCGCCCTCTTTATATCCCCGCTCTGCTCTCACTCTCTCCCCGACTGAACTCTCCCTCTCTCCGACCTCTTTATATCCCCGCTCTGCTCTCACTCTCTCCCGGAGTGAACTCTCCGTTTCTCCGCCCTCTTTATATCCCCGCTCTGCACTCTCCCCGCGACTGAACTCTCTCTTCCTCCTCCCTCTTTATATCCCCACTCTGCTGCAACTCTCCCCCCGACTGAACTCTCCCTCTCTCCGCCCTGCTCTCACTCTCCCCCCGACTGAACTCTCCCTTTCTCCGCCCTGTTGATATCCCCACTCTGCTGTAACTCTCCCCCCGACTGAACTATCTCTTTCTCCGCCCTCTTGAAATCCCCGCTCTGCTCTCACTCTCTCCCTGACTGAACTCTCCCTTTCTCCGCCCTCTTTATATCCCCACTCTGCTGTAACTCTCCCCCCGACTGAACTCTCTCTTTCTCCGCCCTCTTTATATCCCCGCTCTGCTCTCACTCTCCCCCCCGACTGAACTCTCCCTTTCTCCTCCCTCTTTATATCCCCGCTCTGCTCTCACTCTCTCCCTGACTGAACTCTCCCTTTCTCCGCCCTCTTTATATCCCCACTCTGCTGTAACTCTCCCCCCGACTGAACTCTCTCTTTCTCCGCACTCTTTATATCCCCGCTCTGCTCTCACTCTCTCCCCGACTGAACTCTCACTTTCTCCGCCCTCTTTATATCCCCGCTCTGCTCTCACTCTCCCCCCGACTGAACTCTCACTTTCTCCGCCCTCTTTATATACCCGCTCTGCTCTCACTCTCCCCGCGACTGAACTCTCCCTTTCTCCGCCCTCTTTGTATCCCCGCTCTGCTCTCACTCTCCCCCCGACTGAACTCTCACTTTCTCCGCCCTCTTTATATCCCCACTCTGCTCTCACTCTCCCCCCGACTGAACTCTCCCTCTCTCCGCCCTCTTTATATCCCCGCTCTGCTCTCACTCTCCCCCCGACTGAACTCTCCCTTTCTCCTCCCTCTTTATATTCCCGCTCTGCTGTCACTCTCTCCCCGACTGAACTCTCCCTCTCTCCGCCCTCTTTATATCCCCACTCTGCTGTAACTCTCCCCCCGACTGAACTCTCCCTTTCTCCGCCCTTTTTATATCCCCGCTCTGCTGTCACTCTCTCCCCCGACTGAACTCTCCCTCTCTCCGCCCTCTTTATATCCCCACTCTGCTCTCACTCTCCCCCCGACTGAACTCTCTCTTTCTCCACTCTCTTTATATCCCCGCTCTGCTCTCACTCTCCCCCCGACTGAACTCTCTCTTTCTCCGCCCTCTTTATATCCCCGCTCTGCTCTCACTCTCCCCGCGACTGAACTCTCTCTTTCTCCGCCCTCTTTATATCCCCGCTCTGCTCTCACTCTCTCCCCGACTGAACTCTCCCTTTCTCCGGCCTCTTGAGATCCCCACTCTGCTCTCACTCTCCCCGCGACTGAACTCTCCCTCTCTTCGCCCTCTTTATATCTCCGCCCTGCTCTCACTCTCTCCCCGACTGAACACTCCCTTTCTCCTCCCTCTTTATATCCCCGCTCTGCTCTCACTCTCCCCCCAACTGAGCTCTCCCTTTCTCCGCCCTCTTTCTATCCCCGCTCTGCTCTCACTCTCCCCCCCTGAACTCTCTCTTTCTCCGCCCTCTTTATATACCCGCTCTGCTCTCACTCTCCCCCCGACTGAACTCTCCCTCTCTCCGCCCTCTTTATATCCCCGCTCTGCTCTCACTCTCCCCCCGACTGAACTCTCCCTCTCTCCGCCGTCTTTATATCCCCGCTCTGCTCTCAATCTCCCCCCGACTAAACTCTCCCTTTCTCCGCCCTCTTTATATCCCCACTCTGCTCTCACTCTCTCCCCGACTGAACTCTCTTTCTCCGCCCTCATATATATCCCCGCTCTGCTCTCACTCTCCCCCCGACTTAACTCTCCCTCTCTCCGCCCTGTTGATATCCCCACTCTGCTCTCACTCTCCCCCCGACTAAACTCTCCCCCTCTCCGCCCTCTTTATATCCCCGCTCTGCTCTCAATCTCCCCCCGACTGAACTCTCCCTTTCTCCGCCCTCTTTATATCCCCGCTCTGCTCTCACTCTCCCCCCGACTGAACTCTCACTTTCTCCGCCCTCTTTATATCCCCACTCTGCTCTCACTCTCCCCTGGACTGAACTCTCCCTTTCTCCGCCCTCTTTATATCCCCGCTCTGCTCTCACTCTCTCCCCGACTGAACTCTCACTTTCTCCGCCCTCTTTATATCCCCGCTCTGCTCTCACTCTCCCCCCGACTGAACTCTCAATTTCTCCGCCCTCTTTATTTCCCCGCTCTGCTCTCACTCTCCCCCCGACGGAACTCTCAATCTCTCCGCCCTCTTCATATCCCCACTCTGCTCTCACTCTCCCCCCAACTGAACTCTCAATCTCTCCGCCCTCTTTATATCCCCACTCCACTCTCACTCTCTCCCCGACTGAACTCTCCCTTTCTCCGCCCTCTTTATATCCCCATCTGCTCTCACTCTCCCCCCGAATGTACTCTCCCTTTCTCCGCCCTGATGATATCCCCGCTCTGCTCTCACGCTCCCCGCGACTGAACTCTCCCTTTCTCCGCCCTCTTGATATCCCCGCTCTGCTGTCACTCTCTCCACGACTGAACTCTCCCTCTCTCCGCACTCTTTGTATCCTGCTGTGCTCTCACTCTCTCCGCCCTGTTTTTTCCCCGCTCTGCTCTCTCTCCCCGCGACTGAACTCTCCCTTTCTCCGCCCACTTTATATCTCCGCCCTGCTCTCACTCTCCCCCCGACTGAACTCTCCCTCTCTCCGCACTCTTTGTATCCTTGCTATGCTCTCACTCTCTCCGCCCTGTTTATATCCCCGCTCTGCTCTCTCTCTCCCCGACTGAACTCTCCCTTTCTCCGCCCACTTTATATCTCCGCCCTGCTCTCTCTCTCTCCCCGACTGAACTCTCCCTTTCTCCGCCCACTTTATATCTCCGCCCTGCTCTCACTCTCCCCCCGACTGAACTCTCCCTCTCTCCGCCCTCTTTATATCCCCGCTCTGCTCTCACTCTCCCCCCGACTGAACTCTCCCTCTCTCCGCCCTCTTTATATCCCCACTCTGCTCTCTCTCTCTCCCCGACTGAACTCTCCCTTTCTCCGCCCTCTTTATATCCCCACTCTGCTCTCACTCTCCCCCCGACTGAACTCTCCCTTTCTCCGCCCTCTTTATATCCCCACTCTGCTCTCTCTCTCTCCCCGACTGAACTCTCCCTTTCTCCGCCCTCTTTATATCCCCACTCTGCTCTCACTCTCCCCCCGACTGAACTCTCCCTTTCTCCGCCCTCTTTATATCCCCACTCTGCTCTCACTCTCCCCCCGACTGAACTCTCCCTTTCTCCGCCCTCTTTATATCCCCACTCTGCTCTCACTCTCCCCCCCGACTGAACTCTCCCTTTCTCCGCCTTCTTTCTCTCCCCGCTCTGCTCTCACTCTCCCCGACTGAACTCTCCCTTTCTCCGCCCACTTTATATCTCCGCCCTGCTCTCACTCTCCCCCCCGACTGAACTCTCTCTTTCTCCGCCTTCTTTATATCCCGGCTCTGCTCTCTCTCTCCCCCAGACTGAACTCTCCCTCTCTCCGCCCTCTTTGTATCCCCGCTCTGCTCTCACTCTCTCCCCCGACTGAACTCTCCCTTTCTCCGCCTTCTTTCTCTCCCCGCTCTGCTCTCACTCTCCCCCCGACTGAACTCTCCCTCTCTCCGCCCTGTTTCTATCCCCGCTCTGCTCTCACTCTCCCCGACTGAACTCTCCCTTTCTCCGCCCTCTTTATATCCCCGCTCTGCTCTCACTCTCCCCCCCGACTGAACTCTCCCTTTCTCCGCCTTCTTTATATCCCGGCTCTGCTCTCTCTCTCCCCCAGACTGAACTCTCCCATTCTCCGCCCTCTTTATATCCCGGCTCTGCTCTCTCTCCCCCCGACTGCTCTCCCTTTCTCCGCCCTCTTTATATCCCCGCTCTGCTCTCACTCTCCCCTCGACTGAACTCTCCCTTTCTCCGCCCTCTTTACATCCCCGCTCTGCTCTCACTCTCCCCCCGACTGAACTCTCCCTCTCTCCGCCCTCTTGAAAGTCCCGCTCTGCTCTCACTCTCTCCCCGACTGCTCTCCCTTTCTCCGCCCTCTTTATATCCCCGCTCTGCTCTCACTCTCCCGTCGACTGAACTCTCCCTTTCTCCGCCCTCTTTATATCCCCGCTCTGCTCTCACTCTCCCCCGACTGAACTCTCCCTTTCTCCGCCCTCTTTATATCCCCGCTCTGCTATAACTCTCCCCCCGACTGAACTCTCCCTCTCTCCGCCCTCTTTTTTCCCCACTCTGCTCTCACTCTCCACCCCCGACTGAACTCTCCCTTTCTCCGCCCTCTTTCTATCCCCGCTCTGCTCTCACTCTCCCCCCGACTGAACTCTCCCTTTCTCCGCCCTCTTTCTATCCCCGCTCTGCTCTCACTCTCCCCCCGACTGAACTCTCCCTCTCTCCGCCCTGTTTATATCCCCGCTCTGCTCTCTCTCTCCCCCCGACTGAACTCTCCCTTTCTCCGCCCTCTTTAAATCCCCGCTCTGCTCTCACTCGCTCCCCCCGACTGAACTCTCCCTTTCTCCGCCCTCTTTATATCCCCGCTCTGCTCTCCCTTTCTCCGCCCTGTTTATATCCCCGCTCTGCTCTCACTCTCTCCCCGACTGAACTCTCCCTCTCTCCGCCCTCTTTTTCTCACCGCTCTGCTCTCACTCTCTCCCCGACTGAACTCTCCCTCTCTCCGCCCTCTTTTTCTCACCGCTCTGCTCTCACTCTCTCCCCGACTGAACTCTCCCTCTCTCCGCCCTCTTTTTCTCACCGCTCTGCTCTCACTCTCTCCCCGACTGAACTCTCCCTCTCTCCGCCCTCTTTTTCTCACCACTCTGCTCTCACTCTCTCCCCGACTGAACTCTCCCTTTCTCCGCCCTGTTTATATCCCCGCTCTGCTCTCTCTCCCCGCGACTGAACTCTCCCTTTCTCCGCCCTCTTTATATCCCCGCTCTGCTCTCACTCTCCCCCCGACTGAACTCTCCCTTTCTCCGCCCTCTTTATATCTCCGCTCTGCTCTCACTCTCCCCCCGACTGAACTCTCCCTCTCTCCGCCCTCTTTATATCCCCGCTCTGCTCTCTCTCTCTCCTCGACTGAACTCTCCCTTTCTCCGCCCTCTTTACATCCCCGCTCTGCTCTCACTCTCCCCCCGACTGAACTCTCCCTCTCTCCGCCCTCTTTATATCTCCGCTCTGCTCTCACTCTCCCCCCGACTGAACTCTCCCTCTCTCCGCCCTCTTTCTATCCCCGCTCTGGTCTCACTCTCCCCCCGACTGAACTCTCCCTCTCTCCGCCCTCTTTCTATCCCCGCTCTGCTCTCACTCTCCCCCACCCCTCGCTAATATATTGCGGTTCGTTAAGTGTCCTGACCCTGCCTCACCTGTGACGTCACACTGCAGGTCTGCTGCTTTTCTCCCGCTCTCGGTCCGCCGCTGCTCTACAGAGAAATTAGGAAAAGCTGGGCACCTCCTTTGCCCACTTCACCAAACTCTCAAGTTGCTCACTCTGTGCCCGCTGCTCTCAGCCCCTTCAGGGTGTTACTGGGTCTCATCTCACCTCAGTCAATCGCTGGTAACTCCCCTCAGCTTCTCCCCCCTCAGGAAAATAACACTCTTGCTTTTTCAATATATTGAGGTTCAGTCTTCATTCGATGATTGCTTCGCACTGATTTGAAGTAAGTGTTGTGTACAGGCCTGCCTCTCCCAGGGTGGTGGTATCCAGGGCATGGGCGGGGGGTGCTGGAAGAGAGCGAGACTTCCCTTCTGTGTGTCCAAAAACCAACAAATGTCGGACCGAGGGTCCCCACGATCAGAGTGTGGAGTCTGGGGAGGGGAGGGGGAGTGTGTGGGGAGGGGGAGGGGGAGGATGAAGAAAGCAGGAGATGGATACAGACAGGACTTGCCACAGCTGGGTTCATAGAATCATAGAGCACAGGTGGCCATTTGGCCCATCGTGCCCATGCCGGCACATTGATCGAGCTATCCCATTAGTCCCACTGCTCCCGCTCTTTCCCCTCGTGTTGGGAGACGGAACGTGTCAAACAACCAGCTAACAATCAGACAGCACCCGAAATATCTGATCCCAGTGAGGGGCCCTCGGGAGAAAGGGAGCTGTCTGAGGGGATCATGTCATCAGCCCCCAGCCAGCCCAGAATTCAGGGAGCAAGGTTTAAGAGAGAGATTACACGACTGATTCTCCTTGAGTGCTTTTTAAAAGTCAGATTTTTTGAAGAACCTGATTTAGAGAGAGGACGGTCGAGATGGAAGGGGCTCGATCAGAACCAGGCAGCAGTGAGAGAAACCCGGGGGGGTGTCAGTGTGGGAGATACAGGCACAACAGTGAGAAACCCGGGGGGGTATCAGTGTGGGAGATACAGGCACAACAGTGTGAAACTCGGGGTAACAGTGTGGGAGATACAGGCAGAACAGTGAGAAACTCGGGGGGTAACAGTGTGGGAGATACAGGCAGAACAGTGAGAAACTCAGGGGGTATCAGTGTGGGAGATACAGGCAGAACAGTGAGAAACTCGGGGTAAGTGTGGGAGATACAGGCAGAAGAGTGAGAAACTCGGGGTATCAGTGTGGGAGACACAGGCAGAACAGTGAGAAACTCGGGGTAAGTGTGGGAGATACAGGCACAACAGTGAGAAACCCGGGGTAACAGTGTGGGAGATACAGGCACAACAGTGAGAATCTCGGGGGGTATCAGTGTGGGAGATACAGGCAGAACAGTGAGAAACTCGGGGGTATCAGTGTGGGAGATACAGGCAGAACAGTGAGAAACTTGGGCGGGGTAACAGTGTGGGAGATACAGGCAGAACAGTGAGAAACTCGGGGGGTAACAGTGTGGGAGATACAGGCAGAACAGTGAGAAACTCGGGGTAAGTGTGGGAGATATAGGCAGAACAGTGAGAAACTCAGGGTATCAGTGTGGGAGATACAGGCAGAACAGTGAGAAACCCGGGGTAACAGTGTGGGAGATACAGGCAGAACAGTGAGAATCTCGGGGGGTATCAGTGTGGGAGATACAGGCACAACAGTGAGAATCTCGGGGGGTATCAGTGTGGGAGATACAGGCAGAACAGTGAGAAACTCGGGGGGTAACAGTGTGGGAGATACAGGCAGAACAGTGAGAAACTCGGGGGGGGGTATCAGTGTGGGAGATACAGGCAGAACAGTGAGAAACTCGGGGGGTAACAGTGTGGGAGATACAGGCAGAACAGTGAGAAACTCGGGGTAAGTGTGGGAGATACAGGCAGAACAGTGAGAAACTCGGGGTAAGTGTGGGAGATATAGGCAGAACAGTGAGAAACTCAGGGTATCAGTGTGGGAGATACAGGCAGAACAGTGAGAAACCCGGGGGAACAGTGTGGGAGATACAGGCAGAACAGTGAGAATCTCGGGGGGGTATCAGTGTGGGAGATACAGGCACAACAGTGAGAATCTCGGGGGGTATCTGTGTGGGAGATACAGGCAGAACAGTGAGAAACTCGGGGGGGTATCAGTATGGGAGATACAGGCAGAACAGTGAGAAACTCGGGGGGTATCAGTGTGGGAGATACAGGCAGAACAGTGAGAAACTCGGGGGGGGTATCAGTGTGGGAGATACAGGCAGAACAGTGAGAAACTCGGGGGGTAACAGTGTGGGAGATACAGGCAGAACAGTGAGAAACTCGGGGTAAGTGTGGGAGGTACAGGCAGAACAGTGAGAAACTCGGGGTAACAGTGTGGGAGATACAGGCAGAACAGTGAGAAACCCGGGGTAACAGTGTGGGAGATACAGGCAGAATAGTGAGGAACTCGGGGGGGTATCAGTGTGGGAGATACAGGCAAAACAGTGAGAAACTCGGGGGCTAACAGTGTGGGAGATACAGGCAGAAGAGTGAGAAACTCGGGGTAACAGTGTGGGAGATACAGGCAGAAGAGTGAGAAACTCGGGGGGTAACAGTGTGGGAGATACAGGCAGAACAGTGAGAAACTCGGGGGGTATCAGTGTGGGAGATACAGGCAGAACAGTGAGAAACTCGGGGGGTATCAGTGTGGGAGATACAGGCAGAACAGTGAGAAACTCGGGGGATAACAGTGTGGGAGATACAGGCAGAACAGTGAGAAAATCGGGGGGTATCAGTGTGGGAGATACAGGCAGAACAGTGAGAAACTCGGGGGGGTATCAGTGTGGGAGATACAGGCAGAACAGTGAGAAACTCGGGGGGTAACAGTGTGGGAGACACAGGCAGAACAGTGAGAAACACGGGGGGGTATCAGTGTGGGAGATACAGGCAGAACAGTGAGAAACTCGGGGGGTAACAGTGTGGGAGATACAGGCAGAACAGTGAGAAACTCGGGGTAAGTGTGGGAGATACAGGCAGAACAGTGAGAAACTCGGGGTAAGTGTGGGAGATACAGGCAGAAGAGTGAGAAACTCGGGGTATCAGTGTGGGAGACACAGGCAGAACAGTGAGAAACTCGGGGTAAGTGTGGGAGAAACAGGCAGAACAGTGAGAAACCCGGGGTAACAGTGTGGGAGATACAGGCACAACAGTGAGAATCTCGGGGGGTATCAGTGTGGGAGATACAGGCAGAACAGTGAGAAACTCGGGGGTATCAGTGTGGGAGATACAGGCAGAACAGTCAGAAACTCGGGGGGGTAACAGTGTGGGAGATACAGGCAGAACAGTGAGAAACTCGGGGGGTAACAGTGTGGGAGATACAGGCAGATCAGTGAGAAACTCGGGGTAAGTGTGGGAGATATAGGCAGAACAGTGAGAAACTCAGGGTATCAGTGTGGGAGATACAGGCAGAACAGTGAGAAACCCGGGGTAACAGTGTGGGAGATACAGGCAGAACAGTGAGAATCTCGGGGGGTATCAGTGTGGGAGATACAGGCACAACAGTGAGAATCTCGGGGGGAATCAGTGTGGGAGATACAGGCAGAACAGTGAGAAACTCGGGGGGTATCAGTGTGGGAGATACAGGCAGAACAGTGAGAAACTCGGGGGGTAACAGTGTGGGAGATACAGGCAGAACAGTGAGAAACTCGGGGTAAGTGTGGGAGATACAGGCAGAACAGTGAGAAACTCGGGGTAACAGTGTGGGAGATACAGGCAGAACAGTGAGAAACCCGGGGTAACAGTGTGGGAGATACAGGCAGAACAGTGAGAATCTCGGGGGGGTATCAGTGTGGGAGATACAGGCAGAATAGTGAGAAACTCGGGGTGGTATCAGTGTGGGAGATGCAGGCAAAACAGTGAGAAAATCGGGGGCTAACAGTGTGGGAGATACAGGCAGAAGAGTGAGAAACTCGGGGTAACAGTGTGGGAGATAAAGGCAGAAGAGTGAGAAACTCGGGGTAACAGTGTGGGAGATACAGGCAGAAGAGTGAGAAACTCGGGGGGTCACAGTGTGGGAGATACAGGCAGAACAGTGAGAAACTCAGGGGGTAACAGTGTGGGAGATACAGGCAGAACAGTGAGAAACTCGGGGGGGTATCAGTGTGGGAGATACAGGCAGAACAGTGAGAAACTCGGGGAGTATCAGTGTGGGAGATACAGGCAGAACAGTGAGAAACTCGGGGGGTATCAGTGTGGGAGATACAGGCAGAACAGTGAGAAACTCGGGGGATAACAGTGTGGGAGATACAGGCAGAACAGTGAGAAACTCGGGGGGTATCAGTGTGGGAGATACAGGCAGAACAGTGAGAAACTCGGGGGGTAACAGTGTGGGAGATACAGGCAGAACAGTGAGAAACTCGGGGGGGGTATCAGTGTGGGAGATACAGGAAGAACAGTGAGAAACCCGGGGGGGTATCAGTGTGGGAGACACAGGCAGAACAGTGAGAAACTCAGGGGGTATCAGTGTGGGAGATACAGGCAGAACAGTGAGAAACTCAGGGGGTATCAGTGTGGGAGATACAGGCAGAACAGTGAGAAACTCGGGGGGTATCAGTGTGGGAGATACAGGCAGAACAGTGAGAAACTCGGGGGGGGGTAACAGTGTGGGAGATACAGGCAGAACAGTGAGAAACTCGGGGGGTAACAGTGTGGGAGATACAGGCAGAACAGTGAGAAACTCGGGGTAAGTGTGGGAGATACAGGCAGAACAGTGAGAAACTCAGGGTATCAGTGTGGGAGATACAGGCAGAACAGTGAGAAACCAGGGGTAACAGTGTGGGAGATACAGGCAGAACAGTGAGAATCTCGGGGGGTATCAGTGTGGGAGATACAGGCAGAACAGTGAGAAACCCGGGGGGGTATCAGTGTGGGAGATACAGGCAGAACAGTGAGAAACCCAGGGTAACAGTGTGGGAGATACAGGCAGAACAGTGAGAATCTCGGGGGGGTATCAGTGTGGGAGATACAGGCAGAACAGTGAGAAACTCGGGGGGGTATCAGTGTGGGAGATACAGGCAGAACAGTGAGAAACTCGGGGTAACAGTGTGGGAGATACAGGCAGAACAGTGAGAAACTCGGGGGGTAACAGTGTGGGAGATACAGGCAGAACAGTGAGAAACTCGGGGGGTATCAGTGTGGGAGATACAGGCAGAACAGTGAGAAACTCGGGGGGTATCAGTGTGGGAGATACAGGCAGAACAGTGAGAAACTCGGGGGGTAACAGTGTGGGAGATACAGGCAGAACAGTGAGAAACTCGGGGTAAGTGTGGGAGATACAGGCAGAACAGTGAGAAACTCGGGGGGTAACAGTGTGGGAGATACAGGCAGAACAGTGAGAAACTCGGGGTAAGTGTGGGAGATACAGTCAGAACAGTGAGAAACTCGGGGTATCAGTGTGGGAGATACAGGCAGAACAGTGAGAAACTCGGGGTAAGTGTGGGAGATACAGGCACAACAGTGAGAAACCCGGGGTAACAGTGTGGGAGATACAGGCACAACAGTGAGAATCTCGGGGGGTATCAGTGTGGGAGATACAGGCAGAACAGTGAGAAATTCGGGGGGGTATCAGTGTGGGAGATACAGGCAGAACAGTGAGAAACACAGGGTAACAGTGTGGGAGATACAGGCAGAACAGTGAGAAACTCGGGGTATCAGTGTGGGAGATACAGGCACAACAGTGAGAATTTCGGGGGGGTATCAGTGTGGGAGATACAGGCAGAACAGTGAGAAACTCGGGGGTAACAGTGTGGGAGATACAGGCACAACAGTGAGAATCTCGGGGGGTATCAGT
This sequence comes from Heptranchias perlo, assembly GCF_035084215.1. NCBI lineage: Eukaryota > Metazoa > Chordata > Chondrichthyes > Hexanchiformes > Hexanchidae > Heptranchias > Heptranchias perlo. The sequence goes on from NW_027139336.1 coordinate 129,997, forward strand.
GTGGGAGATACAGGCAGAACAGTGAGAAACTCGGGGGGGGGTATCAGTGTGGGAGATACAGGCAGAACAGTGAGAAACTCGGGGTAAGTGTGGGAGATATAGGCAGAACAGTGAGAAACTCAGGGTATCAGTGTGGGAGATACAGGCAGAACAGTGAGAAACCCGGGGTAACAGTGTGGGAGATACAGGCAGAACAGTGAGAAACTCGGGGGGTATCAGTGTGGGAGATACAGGCAGAACAGTGAGAAACTCGGGGGGTATCAGTGTGGGAGATACAGGCAGAACAGTGAGAAACTCGGGGGATAACAGTGTGGGAGATACAGGCAGAACAGTGAGAAACTCGGGGGGTATCAGTGTGGGAGATACAGGCAGAACAGTGAGAAACTCGGGGGGTAACAGTGTGGGAGATGCAGGCAGAACAGTGAGAAACTCGGGGGGGGTATCAGTGTGGGAGATACAGGAAGAACAGTGAGAAACCCGGGGGGGTATCAGTGTGGGAGACACAGGCAGAACAGTGAGAAACTCAGGGGGTATCAGTGTGGGAGATACAGGCAGAACAGTGAGAAACTCAGGGGGTATCAGTGTGGGAGATACAGGCAGAACAGTGAGAAACTCGGGGGGTATCAGTGTGGGAGATACAGGCAGAACAGTGAGAAACTCGGGGGGGGTAACAGTGTGGGAGATACAGGCAGAACAGTGAGAAACTCGGGGGGTAACAGTGTGGGAGATACAGGCAGAACAGTGAGAAACTCGGGGTAAGTGTGGGAGATACAGGCAGAACAGTGAGAAACTCAGGGTATCAGTGTGGGAGATACAGGCAGAACAGTGAGAAACCAGGGGTAACAGTGTGGGAGATACAGGCAGAACAGTGAGAATCTCGGGGGGGTATCAGTGTGGGAGATACAGGCAGAACAGTGAGAAACCCGGGGGGGTATCAGTGTGGGAGATACAGGCAGAACAGTGAGAAACCCAGGGTAACAGTGTGGGAGATACAGGCAGAACAGTGAGAATCTCGGGGGGGTATCAGTGTGGGAGATACAGGCAGAACAGTGAGAAACACGGGGTAACAGTGTGGGAGATACAGGCAGAACAGTGAGAAACTCGGGGTATCAGTGTGGGAGATACAGGCACAACAGTGAGAATTTCGGGGGGGTATCAGTGTGGGAGATACAGGCAGAACAGTGAGAATCTCGGGGGGTATCAGTGTGGGAGATACAGGCAGAACAGTGAGAAACTCGGGGGGGGGGTATCAGTGTGGGAGATACAGGCAGAACAGTGAGAAACTCGGGGTAAGTGTGGGAGATATAGGCAGAACAGTGAGAAACTCAGGGTATCAGTGTGGGAGATACAGGCAGAACAGTGAGAAACCCGGGGTAACAGTGTGGGAGATACAGGCAGAACAGTGAGAATCTCGGGGGGTATCAGTGTGGGAGATACAGGCACAACAGTGAGAATCTCGGGGGGTATCAGTGTGGGAGATACAGGCAGAACAGTGAGAAACTCGGGGGGTATCAGTGTGGGAGATACAGGCAGAACAGTGAGAAACTCGGGGGGTAACAGTGTGGGAGATACAGGCAGAACAGTGAGAAACTCGGGGTAAGTGTGGGAGATACAGACACAACAGTGAGAAACTCGGGGTAACAGAGTGGGAGATACAGGCAGAACAGTGAGAAACTCAGGGGGTAACAGTGTGGGAGATACAGGCAGAACAGTGAGAAACTCGGGGGGTATCAGTGTGGGAGATACAGGCAGAACAGTGAGAAACTCGGGGGGTATCAGTGTGGGAGATACAGGCAGAACAGTGAGAAACTCGGGGGATAACAGTGTGGGAGATACAGGCAGAACAGTGAGAAACTCGGGGGGTATCAGTGTGGGAGATACAGGCAGAACAGTGAGAATCTCGGGGGGGTATCAGTGTGGGAGATACAGGCAGAACAGTGAGAAACACGGGGTAACAGTGTGGGAGATACAGGCAGAACAGTGAGAAACTCGGGGTATCAGTGTGGGAGATACAGGCACAACAGTGAGAATTTCGGGGGGGTATCAGTGTGGGAGATACAGGCAGAACAGTGAGAATCTCGGGGGGTATCAGTGTGGGAGATACAGGCAGAACAGTGAGAAACTCGGGGGGGGGGTATCAGTGTGGGAGATACAGGCAGAACAGTGAGAAACTCGGGGTAAGTGTGGGAGATATAGGCAGAACAGTGAGAAACTCAGGGTATCAGTGTGGGAGATACAGGCAGAACAGCGAGAAACCCGGGGTAACAGTGTGGGAGATACAGGCAGAACAGTGAGAATCTCGGGGGGTATCAGTGTGGGAGATACAGGCACAACAGTGAGAATCTCGGGGGGTATCAGTGTGGGAGATACAGGCAGAACAGTGAGAAACTCGGGGGGTAACAGTGTGGGAGATACAGGCAGAACAGTGAGAAACTCGGGGTAAGTGTGGGAGATACAGGCACAACAGTGAGAAACTCGGGGTAACAGAGTGGGAGATACAGGCAGAACAGTGAGAAACTCAGGGGGTAACAGTGTGGGAGATACAGGCAGAACAGTGAGAAACTCGGGGGGTATCAGTGTGGGAGATACAGGCAGAACAGTGAGAAACTCGGGGGGTATCAGTGTGGGAGATACAGGCAGAACAGTGAGAAACTCGGGGGATAACAGTGTGGGAGATACAGGCAGAACAGTGAGAAACTCGGGGGGTATCAGTGTGGGAGATACAGGCAGAACAGTGAGAAACTCGGGGGGTAACAGTGTGGGAGATACAGGCAGAACAGTGAGAATCTCGGGGGGGTATCAGTGTGGGAGATACAGGCAGAATAGTGAGAAACTCGGGGTGGTATCAGTGTGGGAGATGCAGGCAAAACAGTGAGAAAATCGGGGGCTAACAGTGTGGGAGATACAGGCAGAAGAGTGAGAAACTCGGGGTAACAGTGTGGGAGTTAAAGGCAGAAGAGTGAGAAACTCGGGGTAACAGTGTGGGAGATACAGGCAGAAGAGTGAGAAACTCGGGGGGTAACAGTGTGGGAGATACAGGCAGAACAGTGAGAAACTCAGGGGGTAACAGTGTGGGAGATACAGGCAGAACAGTGAGAAACTCGGGGGGGGTATCAGTGTGGGAGATACAGGCAGAACAGTGAGAAACTCGGGGGGTATCAGTGTGGGAGATACAGGCAGAACAGTGAGAAACTCGGGGGGTATCAGTGTGGGAGATACAGGCAGAACAGTGAGAAACTCGGGGGATAACAGTGTGGGAGATACAGGCAGAACAGTGAGAAACTCGGGGGATAACAGTGTGGGAGATACAGGCAGAACAGTGAGAAACTCTGGGGGTATCAGTGTGGGAGATACAGGCAGAACAGTGAGAAACCCGGGGGGTAACAGTGTGGGAGATACAGGCAGAACAGTGAGAAACTCGGGGGGTATCAATGTGGGAGATACAGGCAGAACAGTGAGAAACCCGGGGTAACAGTGTGGGAGATACAGGCAGAACAGTGAGAATCTCGGGGGGGTATCAGTGTGGGAGATACAGGCAGAACAGTGAGAAACTCGGGGGGTAACAGTGTGGGAGATACAGGCAGAACAGTGAGAAACTCGGGGTAAGTGTGGGAGGTACAGGCAGAACAGTGAGAAACTCGGGGTAACAGTGTGGGAGATACAGGCAGAACAGTGAGAAACCCGGGGTAACAGTGTGGGAGATACAGGCAGAATAGTGAGGAACTCGGGGGGGTATCAGTGTGGGAGATACAGGCAAAACAGTGAGAAACTCGGGGGCTAACAGTGTGGGAGATACAGGCAGAAGAGTGAGAAACTCGGGGTAACAGTGTGGGAGATACAGGCAGAAGAGTGAGAAACTCGGGGGGTAACAGTGTGGGAGATACAGGCAGAACAGTGAGAAACTCGGGGGGTATCAGTGTGGGAGATACAGGCAGAACAGTGAGAAACTCGGGGGGTATCAGTGTGGGAGATACAGGCAGAACAGTGAGAAACTCGGGGGATAACAGTGTGGGAGATACAGGCAGAACAGTGAGAAAATCGGGGGGTATCAGTGTGGGAGATACAGGCAGAACAGTGAGAAACTCGGGGGGGTATCAGTGTGGGAGATACAGGCAGAACAGTGAGAAACTCGGGGGGTAACAGTGTGGGAGACACAGGCAGAACAGTGAGAAACACGGGGGGGTATCAGTGTGGGAGATACAGGCAGAACAGTGAGAAACTCGGGGGGTAACAGTGTGGGAGATACAGGCAGAACAGTGAGAAACTCGGGGTAAGTGTGGGAGACACAGGCAGAACAGTGAGAAACTCGGGGTAAGTGTGGGAGAAACAAGCAGAACAGTGAGAAACCCGGGGTAACAGTGTGGGAGATACAGGCACAACAGTGAGAATCTCGGGGGGTATCAGTGTGGGAGATACAGGCAGAACAGTGAGAAACTCGGGGGTATCAGTGTGGGAGATACAGGCAGATCAGTGAGAAACTCGGGGTAAGTGTGGGAGATATAGGCAGAACAGTGAGAAACTCAGGGTATCAGTGTGGGAGATACAGGCAGAACAGTGAGAAACCCGGGGTAACAGTGTGGGAGATACAGGCAGAACAGTGAGAATCTCGGGGGGTATCAGTGTGGGAGATACAGGCAGAACAGTGAGAAACTCGGGGGGTATCAGTGTGGGAGATACAGGCAGAACAGTGAGAAACTCGGGGGGTAACAGTGTGGGAGATACAGGCAGAACAGTGAGAAACTCGGGGTAAGTGTGGGAGATACAGGCAGAACAGTGAGAAACTCGGGGTAACAGTGTGGGAGATACAGGCAGAACAGTGAGAAACCCGGGGTAACAGTGTGGGAGATACAGGCAGAACAGTGAGAATCTCGGGGGGGTATCAGTGTGGGAGATACAGGCAGAATAGTGAGAAACTCGGGGTGGTATCAGTGTGGGAGATGCAGGCAAAACAGTGAGAAAATCGGGGGCTAACAGTGTGGGAGATACAGGCAGAAGAGTGAGAAACTCGGGGTAACAGTGTGGGAGATAAAGGCAGAAGAGTGAGAAACTCGGGGTAACAGTGTGGGAGATACAGGCAGAAGAGTGAGAAACTCGGGGGGTCACAGTGTGGGAGATACAGGCAGAACAGTGAGAAACTCAGGGGGTAACAGTGTGGGAGATACAGGCAGAACAGTGAGAAACTCGGGGGGGTATCAGTGTGGGAGATACAGGCAGAACAGTGAGAAACTCGGGGAGTATCAGTGTGGGAGATACAGGCAGAACAGTGAGAAACTCGGGGGGTATCAGTGTGGGAGATACAGGCAGAACAGTGAGAAACTCGGGGGATAACAGTGTGGGAGATACAGGCAGAACAGTGAGAAACTCGGGGGGTATCAGTGTGGGAGATACAGGCAGAACAGTGAGAAACTCGGGGGGTAACAGTGTGGGAGATACAGGCAGAACAGTGAGAAACTCGGGGGGGGTATCAGTGTGGGAGATACAGGAAGAACAGTGAGAAACCCGGGGGGGTATCAGTGTGGGAGACACAGGCAGAACAGTGAGAAACTCAGGGGGTATCAGTGTGGGAGATACAGGCAGAACAGTGAGAAACTCAGGGGGTATCAGTGTGGGAGATACAGGCAGAACAGTGAGAAACTCGGGGGGTATCAGTGTGGGAGATACAGGCAGAACAGTGAGAAACTCGGGGGGGGGGTAACAGTGTGGGAGATACAGGCAGAACAGTGAGAAACTCGGGGGGTAACAGTGTGGGAGATACAGGCAGAACAGTGAGAAACTCGGGGTAAGTGTGGGAGATACAGGCAGAACAGTGAGAAACTCAGGGTATCAGTGTGGGAGATACAGGCAGAACAGTGAGAAACCAGGGGTATCAGTGTGGGAGATACAGGCAGAACAGTGAGAAACCAGGGGTAACAGTGTGGGAGATACAGGCAGAACAGTGAGAATCTCGGGGGGTATCAGTGTGGGAGATACAGGCAGAACAGTGAGAAACCCGGGGGGGTATCAGTGTGGGAGATACAGGCAGAACAGTGAGAAACCCAGGGTAACAGTGTGGGAGATACAGGCAGAACAGTGAGAATCTCGGGGGGGTATCAGTGTGGGAGATACAGGCAGAACAGTGAGAAACTCGGGGGGGTATCAGTGTGGGAGATACAGGCAGAACAGTGAGAAACTCGGGGTAACAGTGTGGGAGATACAGGCAGAACAGTGAGAAACTCGGGGGGTAACAGTGTGGGAGATACAGGCAGAACAGTGAGAAACTCGGGGGGTATCAGTGTGGGAGATACAGGCAGAACAGTGAGAAACTCGGGGGGTATCAGTGTGGGAGATACAGGCAGAACAGTGAGAAACTCGGGGGGTAACAGTGTGGGAGATACAGGCAGAACAGTGAGAAACTCGGGGTAAGTGTGGGAGATACAGGCAGAACAGTGAGAAACTCGGGGGGTAACAGTGTGGGAGATACAGGCAGAACAGTGAGAAACTCGGGGTAAGTGTGGGAGATACAGTCAGAACAGTGAGAAACTCGGGGTATCAGTGTGGGAGATACAGGCAGAACAGTGAGAAACTCGGGGTAAGTGTGGGAGATACAGGCACAACAGTGAGAAACCCGGGGTAACAGTGTGGGAGATACAGGCACAACAGTGAGAATCTCGGGGGGTATCAGTGTGGGAGATACAGGCAGAACAGTGAGAAATTCGGGGGGGTATCAGTGTGGGAGATACAGGCAGAACAGTGAGAAACACAGGGTAACAGTGTGGGAGATACAGGTAGAACAGTGAGAAACTCGGGGTATCAGTGTGGGAGATACAGGCACAACAGTGAGAATTTCGGGGGGGTATCAGTGTGGGAGATACAGGCAGAACAGTGAGAAACTCGGGGGTAACAGTGTGGGAGATACAGGCACAACAGTGAGAATCTCGGGGGGTATCAGTGTGGGAGATACAGGCAGAACAGTGAGAAACTCGGGGGGGGGTATCAGTGTGGGAGATACAGGCAGAACAGTGAGAAACTCGGGGTAAGTGTGGGAGATATAGGCAGAACAGTGAGAAACTCAGGGTATCAGTGTGGGAGATACAGGCAGAACAGTGAGAAACCCGGGGTAACAGTGTGGGAGATACAGGCAGAACAGTGAGAAACTCGGGGGGTATCAGTGTGGGAGATACAGGCAGAACAGTGAGAAACTCGGGGGGTATCAGTGTGGGAGATACAGGCAGAACAGTGAGAAACTCGGGGGATAACAGTGTGGGAGATACAGGCAGAACAGTGAGAAACTCGGGGGGTATCAGTGTGGGAGATACAGGCAGAACAGTGAGAAACTCGGGGGTAACAGTGTGGGAGATGCAGGCAGAACAGTGAGAAACTCGGGGGGGGTATCAGTGTGGGAGATACAGGAAGAACAGTGAGAAACCCGGGGGGGTATCAGTGTGGGAGACACAGGCAGAACAGTGAGAAACTCAGGGGGTATCAGTGTGGGAGATGCAGGCAAAACAGTGAGAAAATCGGGGGCTAACAGTGTGGGAGATACAGGCAGAAGAGTGAGAAACTCGGGGTAACAGTGTGGGAGATAAAGGCAGAAGAGTGAGAAACTCGGGGTAACAGTGTGGGAGATACAGGCAGAAGAGTGAGAAACTCGGGGGGTCACAGTGTGGGAGATACAGGCAGAACAGTGAGAAACTCAGGGGGTAACAGTGTGGGAGATACAGGCAGAACAGTGAGAAACTCGGGGGGGTATCAGTGTGGGAGATACAGGCAGAACAGTGAGAAACTCGGGGAGTATCAGTGTGGGAGATACAGGCAGAACAGTGAGAAACTCGGGGGGTATCAGTGTGGGAGATACAGGCAGAACAGTGAGAAACTCGGGGGATAACAGTGTGGGAGATACAGGCAGAACAGTGAGAAACTCGGGGGGTATCAGTGTGGGAGATACAGGCAGAACAGTGAGAAACTCGGGGGGTAACAGTGTGGGAGATACAGGCAGAACAGTGAGAAACTCGGGGGGGGTATCAGTGTGGGAGATACAGGAAGAACAGTGAGAAACCCGGGGGGGTATCAGTGTGGGAGACACAGGCAGAACAGTGAGAAACTCAGGGGGTATCAGTGTGGGAGATACAGGCAGAACAGTGAGAAACTCAGGGGGTATCAGTGTGGGAGATACAGGCAGAACAGTGAGAAACTCGGGGGGTATCAGTGTGGGAGATACAGGCAGAACAGTGAGAAACTCGGGGGGGGGGTAACAGTGTGGGAGATACAGGCAGAACAGTGAGAAACTCGGGGGGTAACAGTGTGGGAGATACAGGCAGAACAGTGAGAAACTCGGGGTAAGTGTGGGAGATACAGGCAGAACAGTGAGAAACTCAGGGTATCAGTGTGGGAGATACAGGCAGAACAGTGAGAAACCAGGGGTATCAGTGTGGGAGATACAGGCAGAACAGTGAGAAACCAGGGGTAACAGTGTGGGAGATACAGGCAGAACAGTGAGAATCTCGGGGGGTATCAGTGTGGGAGATACAGGCAGAACAGTGAGAAACCCGGGGGGGTATCAGTGTGGGAGATACAGGCAGAACAGTGAGAAACCCAGGGTAACAGTGTGGGAGATACAGGCAGAACAGTGAGAATCTCGGGGGGGTATCAGTGTGGGAGATACAGGCAGAACAGTGAGAAACTCGGGGGGGTATCAGTGTGGGAGATACAGGCAGAACAGTGAGAAACTCGGGGTAACAGTGTGGGAGATACAGGCAGAACAGTGAGAAACTCGGGGGGTAACAGTGTGGGAGATACAGGCAGAACAGTGAGAAACTCGGGGGGTATCAGTGTGGGAGATACAGGCAGAACAGTGAGAAACTCGGGGGGTATCAGTGTGGGAGATACAGGCAGAACAGTGAGAAACTCGGGGGGTAACAGTGTGGGAGATACAGGCAGAACAGTGAGAAACTCGGGGTAAGTGTGGGAGATACAGGCAGAACAGTGAGAAACTCGGGGGGTAACAGTGTGGGAGATACAGGCAGAACAGTGAGAAACTCGGGGTAAGTGTGGGAGATACAGTCAGAACAGTGAGAAACTCGGGGTATCAGTGTGGGAGATACAGGCAGAACAGTGAGAAACTCGGGGTAAGTGTGGGAGATACAGGCACAACAGTGAGAAACCCGGGGTAACAGTGTGGGAGATACAGGCACAACAGTGAGAATCTCGGGGGGTATCAGTGTGGGAGATACAGGCAGAACAGTGAGAAATTCGGGGGGGTATCAGTGTGGGAGATACAGGCAGAACAGTGAGAAACACAGGGTAACAGTGTGGGAGATACAGGTAGAACAGTGAGAAACTCGGGGTATCAGTGTGGGAGATACAGGCACAACAGTGAGAATTTCGGGGGGGTATCAGTGTGGGAGATACAGGCAGAACAGTGAGAAACTCGGGGGTAACAGTGTGGGAGATACAGGCACAACAGTGAGAATCTCGGGGGGTATCAGTGTGGGAGATACAGGCAGAACAGTGAGAAACTCGGGGGGGGGTATCAGTGTGGGAGATACAGGCAGAACAGTGAGAAACTCGGGGTAAGTGTGGGAGATATAGGCAGAACAGTGAGAAACTCAGGGTATCAGTGTGGGAGATACAGGCAGAACAGTGAGAAACCCGGGGTAACAGTGTGGGAGATACAGGCAGAACAGTGAGAAACTCGGGGGGTATCAGTGTGGGAGATACAGGCAGAACAGTGAGAAACTCGGGGGGTATCAGTGTGGGAGATACAGGCAGAACAGTGAGAAACTCGGGGGATAACAGTGTGGGAGATACAGGCAGAACAGTGAGAAACTCGGGGGGTATCAGTGTGGGAGATACAGGCAGAACAGTGAGAAACTCGGGGGTAACAGTGTGGGAGATGCAGGCAGAACAGTGAGAAACTCGGGGGGGGTATCAGTGTGGGAGATACAGGAAGAACAGTGAGAAACCCGGGGGGTATCAGTGTGGGAGATACAGGCAGAACAGTGAGAAACTCGGGGGGGGTAACAGTGTGGGAGATACAGGCAGAACAGTGAGAAACTCGGGGGGTAACAGTGTGGGAGATACAGGCAGAACAGTGAGAAACTCGGGGTAAGTGTGGGAGATACAGGCAGAACAGTGAGAAATTCGGGGGGGTATCAGTGTGGGAGATACAGGCAGAACAGTGAGAAACCAGGGGTAACAGTGTGGGAGATACAGGCAGAACAGTGAGAATCTCGGGGGGGTATCAGTGTGGGAGATACAGGCAGAACAGTGAGAAACTCGGGGGGTATCAGTGTGGGAGATACAGGCAGAAGAGTGAGAAACTCGGGGTAACAGTGTGGGAGTTAAAGGCAGAAGAGTGAGAAACTCGGGGTAACAGTGTGGGAGATACAGGCAGAAGAGTGAGAAACTCGGGGGGTAACAGTGTGGGAGATACAGGCAGAACAGTGAGAAACTCAGGGGGTAACAGTGTGGGAGATACAGGCAGAACAGTGAGAAACTCGGGGGGGGTATCAGTGTGGGAGATACAGGCAGAACAGTGAGAAACTCGGGGGGTATCAGTGTGGGAGATACAGGCAGAACAGTGAGAAACTCGGGGGGTATCAGTGTGGGAGATACAGGCAGAACAGTGAGAAACTCGGGGGATAACAGTGTGGGAGATACAGGCAGAACAGTGAGAAACTCTGGGGGTATCAGTGTGGGAGATACAGGCAGAACAGTGAGAAACCCGGGGGGTAACAGTGTGGGAGATACAGGCAGAACAGTGAGAAACTCGGGGGGTATCAATGTGGGAGATACAGGCAGAACAGTGAGAAACCCGGGGTAACAGTGTGGGAGATACAGGCAGAACAGTGAGAATCTCGGGGGGGTATCAGTGTGGGAGATACAGGCAGAATAGTGAGAAACTCGGGGTGGTATCAGTGTGGGAGATGCAGGGAAAACAGTGAGAAAATCGGGGGCTAACAGTGTGGGAGATACAGGCAGAAGAGTGAGAAACTCGGGGTAACAGTGTGGGAGATAAAGGCAGAAGAGTGAGAAACTCGGGGTAACAGTGTGGGAGATACAGGCAGAAGAGTGAGAAACTCGGGGGGTAACAGTGTGGGAGATACAGGCAGAACAGTGAGAAACTCAGGGGGTAACAGTGTGGGAGATACAGGCAGAACAGTGAGAAACTCGGGGGGGGTATCAGTGTGGGAGATACAGGCAGAACAGTGAGAAACTCGGGGGGTATCAGTGTGGGAGATACAGGCAGAACAGTGAGAAACTCGGGGGGTATCAGTGTGGGAGATACAGGCAGAACAGTGAGAAACTCGGGGGATAACAGTGTGGGAGATACAGGCAGAACAGTGAGAAACTCGGGGGGTATCAGTGTGGGAGATACAGGCAGAACAGTGAGAAACTCGGGGGGTAACAGTGTGGGAGATACAGGCAGAACAGTGAGAAACTCGGGGGGGGGGGGTATCAGTGTGGGAGATACAGGAAGAACAGTGAGAAACTCGGGGGAGTATCAGTGTGGGAGACACAGGCAGAACAGTGAGAAACTCGGGGGGTATCAGTGTGGGAGATACAGGCAGAACAGTGAGAAACTCAGGGGGTATCAGTGTGGGAGATACAGGCAGAACAGTGAGAAACTCGGGGGGTATCAGTGTGGGAGATACAGGCAGAACAGTGAGAAACTCGGGGGGTATCAGTGTGGGAGATACAGGCAGAACAGTGAGAAACTCGGGGGGGTAACAGTGTGGGAGATACAGGCAGAACAGTGAGAAACTCGGGGGGGGTAACAGTGTGGGAGATACAGGCAGAACAGTGTGAAACTCGGGGGGCAACAGTGTGGGAGATACAGGCAGAACAGTGAGAAACTCGGGGTAAGTGTGGGAGATACAGGCAGAACAGTGAGAAACTCAGGGTATCAGTGTGGGAGATACAGGCAGAACAGTGAGAAACCCGGGGTAACAGTGTGGGAGATACAGGCAGAACAGTGAGAATCTCGGGGGGGTATCAGTGTGGGAGATACAGGCAGAACAGTGAGAAACTGGGGGGGGTATCAGTGTGGGAGATACAGGCAGAACAGTGAGAAACTCGGGGTAACAGTGTGGGAGATACAGGCAGAACAGTGAGAAACTCGGGGGGGGTATCAGTGTGGGAGATACAGGCAGAACAGTGAGAAACTCGGGGTAAGTGTGGGAGATACAGGCAGAACAGTGAGAAACTCGGGGTATCAGTGTGGGAGATACAGGCAGAACAGTGAGAAACTCGGGGTAAGTGTGGGAGATACAGGCACAACAGTGAGAAACTCGGGGTAACAGTGTGGGAGATACAGGCACAACAGTGAGAATCTCGGGGGGTATCAGTGTGGGAGATACAGGCAGAACAGTGAGAAATTCGGGGGGGTATCAGTGTGGGAGATACAGGCAGAACAGTGAGAAACACGGGGTAACAGTGTGGGAGATACAGGCAGAACAGTGAGAAACTCGGGGTATCAGTGTGGGAGATACAGGCACAACAGTGAGAATTTCGGGGGGGTATCAGTGTGGGAGATACAGGCAGAACAGTGAGAAACTCGGGGGGTAGCAGTGTGGGAGATACAGGCACAACAGTGAGAATCTCGGGGGGTATCAGTGTGGGAGATACAGGCAGAACAGTGAGAAACTCGGGGGGGTATCAGTGTGGGAGATACAGGCAGAACAGTGAGAAACTCGGGGTAAGTGTGGGAGATATAGGCAGAACAGTGAGAAACTCAGGGTATCAGTGTGGGAGATACAGGCAGAACAGTGAGAAACCCGGGGTAACAGTGTGGGAGATACAGGCAGAACAGTGAGAATCTCGGGGGGTATCAGTGTGGGAGATACAGGCACAACAGTGAGAATCTCGGGGGGTATCAGTGTGGGAGATACAGGCAGAACAGTGAGAAACTCGGGGGGTATCAGTGTGGGAGATACAGGCAGAACAGTGAGAAACTCGGGGGGTAACAGTGTGGGAGATACAGGCAGAACAGTGAGAAACTCGGGGTAAGTGTGGGAGATACAGGCACAACAGTGAGAAACTCGGGGTAACAGTGTGGGAGATACAGGCAGAACAGTGAGAATCTCGGGGGGGTATCAGTGTGGGAGATACAGGCAGAATAGTGAGAAACTCGGGGTGGTATCAGTGTGGGAGATGCAGGGAAAACAGTGAGAAAATCGGGGGCTAACAGTGTGGGAGATACAGGCAGAAGAGTGAGAAACTCGGGGTAACAGTGTGGGAGATAAAGGCAGAAGAGTGAGAAACTCGGGGTAACAGTGTGGGAGATACAGGCAGAAGAGTGAGAAACTCGGGGGGTAACAGTGTGGGAGATACAGGCAGAACAGTGAGAAACTCAGGGGGTAACAGTGTGGGAGATACAGGCAGAACAGTGAGAAACTCGGGGGGGGTATCAGTGTGGGAGATACAGGCAGAACAGTGAGAAACTCGGGGGGTATCAATGTGGGAGATACAGGCAGAACAGTGAGAAACTCGGGGGGTATCAGTGTGGGAGATACAGGCAGAACAGTGAGAAACTCGGGGGATAACAGTGTGGGAGATACAGGCAGAACAGTGAGAAACTCGGGGGGTATCAGTGTGGGAGATACAGGCAGAACAGTGAGAAACTCGGGGGGTAACAGTGTGGGAGATACAGGCAGAACAGTGAGAATCTCGGGGGGGTATCAGTGTGGGAGATACAGGCAGAATAGTGAGAAACTCGGGGTGGTATCAGTGTGGGAGATGCAGGCAAAACAGTGAGAAAATCGGGGGCTAACAGTGTGGGAGATACAGGCAGAAGAGTGAGAAACTCGGGGTAACAGTGTGGGAGATAAAGGCAGAACAGTGAGAAACTCGGGGGATAACAGTGTGGGAGATACAGGCAGAACAGTGAGAAACTCGGGGGGTATCAGTGTGGGAGATACAGGCAGAACAGTGAGAAACTCGGGGGGTAACAGTGTGGGAGATACAGGCAGAACAGTGAGAAACTCGGGGGGTATCAGTGTGGGAGATACAGGCAGAACAGTGAGAAACCCGGGGTAACAGTGTGGGAGATACAGGCAGAACAGTGAGAATCTCGGGGGGGTATCAGTGTGGGAGATACAGGCAGAATAGTGAGAAACTCGGGGTGGTATCAGTGTGGGAGATGCAGGCAAAACAGTGAGAAAATCGGGGGCTAACAGTGTGGGAGATACAGGCAGAAGAGTGAGAAACTCGGGGTAACAGTGTGGGAGATACAGGCAGAAGAGTGAGAAACTCGGGGGGTAACAGTGTGGGAGATACAGGCAGAACAGTGAGAAACTCAGGGGGTAACAGTGTGGGAGATACAGGCAGAACAGTGAGAAACTCGGGGGGGGTATCAGTGTGGGAGATACAGGCAGAACAGTGAGAAACTCGGGGGGTATCAGTGTGGGAGATACAGGCAGAACAGTGAGAAACTCGGGGGGTATCAGTGTGGGAGATACAGGCAGAACAGTGAGAAACTCGGGGGGTAACAGTGTGGGAGATACAGGCAGAACAGTGAGAAACTCGGGGGGGGGGTATCAGTGTGGGAGATACAGGAAGAACAGTGAGAAACTCGGGGGAGTATCAGTGTGGGAGACACAGGCAGAACAGTGAGAAACTCGGGGGGTATCAGTGTGGGAGATACAGGCAGAACAGTGAGAAACTCAGGGGGTATCAGTGTGGGAGATACAGGCAGAACAGTGAGAAGCTCGGGGGGTATCAGTGTGGGAGATACAGGCAGAACAGTGAGAAACTCGGGGGGGGTAACAGTGTGGGAGATACAGGCAGAACAGTGAGAAACTCGGGGGGGGGGTAACAGTGTGGGAGATACAGGCAGAACAGTGAGAAACTCGGGGGGTAACAGTGTGGGAGATACAGGCAGAACAGTGAGAAACTCGGGGTAAGTGTGGGAGATACAGGCAGAACAGTGAGAAACTCGGGGTATCAGTGTGGGAGATACAGGCAGAACAGTGAGAAACCCGGGGTAACAGTGTGGGAGATACAGGCAGAACAGTGAGAATCTCGGGGGGGTATCAGTGTGGGAGATACAGGCAGAACAGTGAGAAACTCGGGGTAACAGTGTGGGAGATACAGGCAGAACAGTGAGAAACTCGGGGGGTAACAGTGTGGGAGATACAGGCAGAACAGTGAGAAACTCGGGGGGTATCAGTGTGGGAGATACAGGCAGAACAGTGAGAAACTCGGGGGGTATCAGTGTGGGAGATACAGGCAGAACAGTGAGAAACTCGGGGTATCAGTGTGGGAGATACAGGCAGAACAGTGAGAAACTCGGGGTAAGTGTGGGAGATACAGGCAGAACAGTGAGAAACTCGGGGTATCAGTGTGGGAGATACAGGCAGAACAGTGAGAAACTCGGGGTAAGTGTGGGAGATACAGGCACAACAGTGAGAATCTCGGGGGGTATCAGTGTGGGAGATACAGGCAGAACAGTGAGAAACAGGCAGAACAGTGAGAAACTCAGGGGGGTATCAGTGTGGGAGATACAGGCAGAACAGTGAGAAACACGGGGTAACAGTGTGGGAGATACAGGCACAACAGTGAGAATTTCGGGGGGGTATCAGTGTGGGAGATACAGGCAGAACAGTGAGAAACTCGGGGGGTATCAGTGTGGGAGATACAGGCAGAACAGTGAGAAACTCGGGGGTGTATCAGTGTGGGAGATACAGGCAGAACAGTGAGAAACTCGGGGGTAACAGTGTGGGAGATACAGGCAGAACAGTGAGAAACTCGGGGGGTATCAGTGTGGGAGATACAGGCAGAACAGTGAGAAACTCGGGGTATCAGTGTAGGAGGTACAGGCACAACAGTGAGAAACCCGGGGTAACAGTGTGGGAGATACAGGCACAACAGTGAGAATCTCGGGGGGTATCAGTGTGGGAGATACAGGCAGAACAGTGAGAAACTCGGGGGGTATCAGTGTGGGAGATACAGGCAGAACAGTCAGAAACTCGGAGGGTAACAGTGTGGGAGATGCAGGCAGAACAGCGAGAAACCCGGGGTATCAGTGTGGGAGATACAGGCACAACAGCGAGAAACCCGGGGTAACAGTGTGGGAGATACAGGCAGATCAGTGAGAAACTCGGGGTAACAGTGTGGGAGATACAGGCAGAAGAGTGAGAAACTCGGGGGGTAACAGTGTGGGAGATACAGGCAGAACAGTGAGAAACTCAGGGGGTAACAGTGTGGGAGATACAGGCAGAACAGTGAGAAACTCGGGGGGGGGTATCAGTGTGGGAGATACAGGCAGAACAGTGAGAAACTCGGGGGGTATCAGTGTGGGAGATACAGGCAGAACAGTGAGAAACTCGGGGGGTATCAGTGTGGGAGATACAGGCAGAACAGTGAGAAACTCGGGGGGTAACAGTGTGGGAGATACAGGCAGAACAGTGAGAAACTCGGGGGGGGGGGTATCAGTGTGGGAGATACAGGAAGAACAGTGAGAAACTCGGGGGAGTATCAGTGTGGGAGACACAGGCAGAACAGTGAGAAACTCGGGGGGTATCAGTGTGGGAGATACAGGCAGAACAGTGAGAAACTCAGGGGGTATCAGTGTGGGAGATACAGGCAGAACAGTGAGAAACTCGGGGGGTATCAGTGTGGGAGATACAGGCAGAACAGTGAGAAACTCGGGGGGGGGGGTAACAGTGTGGGAGATACAGGCAGAACAGTGAGAAACTCGGGGGGTAACAGTGTGGGAGATACAGGCAGAACAGTGAGAAACTCGGGGTAAGTGTGGGAGATACAGGCAGAACAGTGAGAAACTCGGGGTATCAGTGTGGGAGATACAGGCAGAACAGTGAGAAACCCGGGGTAACAGTGTGGGAGATACAGGCAGAACAGTGAGAATCTCGGGGGGGTATCAGTGTGGGAGATACAGGCAGAACAGTGAGAAACTCGGGGGGTAACAGTGTGGGAGATACAGGCAGAACAGTGAGAAACTCGGGGGGTAACAGTGTGGGAGATACAGGCAGAACAGTGAGAAACTCGGGGTAACAGTGTGGGAGATACAGGCAGAACAGTGAGAAACTCGGGGGGTAACAGTGTGGGAGATACAGGCAGAACAGTGAGAAACTCGGGGGGTATCAGTGTGGGAGATACAGGCAGAACAGTGAGAAACTCGGGGGGTATCAGTGTGGGAGATACAGGCAGAACAGTGAGAAACTCGGGGTATCAGTGTGGGAGATACAGGCAGAACAGTGAGAAACTCGGGGTAAGTGTGGGAGATACAGGCAGAACAGTGAGAAACTCGGGGTATCAGTGTGGGAGATACAGGCAGAACAGTGAGAAACTCGGGGTAAGTGTGGGAGATACAGGCACAACAGTGAGAATCTCGGGGGGTATCAGTGTGGGAGATACAGGCAGAACAGTGAGAAACAGGCAGAACAGTGAGAAACTCGGGGGGGTATCAGTGTGGGAGATACAGGCAGAACAGTGAGAAACACGGGGTAACAGTGTGGGAGATACAGGCACAACAGTGAGAATTTCGGGGGGGTATCAGTGTGGGAGATACAGGCAGAACAGTGAGAAACTCGGGGGGGTATCAGTGTGGGAGATACAGGCAGAACAGTGAGAAACTCGGGGGTGTATCAGTGTGGGAGATACAGGCAGAACAGTGAGAAACTCGGGGGTAACAGTGTGGGAGATACAGGCAGAACAGTGAGAAACTCGGGGGGTATCAGTGTGGGAGATACAGGCAGAACAGTGAGAAACTCGGGGTATCAGTGTGGGAGATACAGGCAGAACAGTGAGAAACTCGGGGTATCAGTGTAGGAGGTACAGGCACAACAGTGAGAAACCCGGGGTAACAGTGTGGGAGATACAGGCACAACAGTGAGAATCTCGGGGGGTATCAGTGTGGGAGATACAGGCAGAACAGTGAGAAACTCGGGGGGTATCAGTGTGGGAGATACAGGCAGAACAGTCAGAAACTCGGAGGGTAACAGTGTGGGAGATGCAGGCAGAACAGCGAGAAACCCGGGGTATCAGTGTGGGAGATACAGGCACAACAGCGAGAAACCCGGGGTAACAGTGTGGGAGATACAGGCAGATCAGTGAGAAACTCGGGGTAACAGTGTGGGAGATACAGGCAGATCAGTGAGAAACTCGGGGGTATCAGTGTGGGAGATACAGGCAGAACAGCGAGAAACCCGGGGTAACAGTGTGGGAGATACAGGCAGAAGAGTGAGAAATTCGGGGTAACAGTGTGGGAGATACAGGCAGAACAGTGAGAAACTCGGGGGAGTAACAGTGTGGGAGATACAGGCAGAACACTGTTACCCCCCGGGTTTCTCACTGTTCTCCCCTCGGCCTCCTCTGTTCCAATGAAAACAATCCCAGCCGATCCAATCTTTCTCCATAGCTAAAATTCTCCACTCCTGGCAACATCCTCATAAATCCCCTCTGCACCCTCTCTGGGGCAATCACATCTTCCCTGTAATGTGGTGACCAGAACTGTGCGCAGTCCTCAAGCTGTGGCCTAGCTAATGTTTTATACAGTTCCAGCATAACCTCCCTGCTCTTATATTCTATGCCTCGGCTAATAAAGGAAAGTATCCTGTTTGCCTTTTTAACTACCTTATCTACCTGTCCTGCTACCTTCAGGGATCTGTGGACGTGGACACCAAGGTTCCTCACTTCCTCTGCACCTCTCAGTGTCCTCCCATTTATTGTGTACTCCCTTGCCTTGTTTGCCCTCCCCAAATGCATTACCTCACACTCAGGCACAGATGGGACTCCGGGGTTAATCACTCTTATAGGTGATGTAATCTCCTGTTACATCCATTTTATGGGCTGTTCAAAATATAAAATTAAAATTCTCAATTGACAGAAATCAGACAGATACTAATGGCCACCAGTCTCAGTGAGAGTGCAGAGCACTGACACACTGACCGGGGCCTGTCCCACTAGTGTGACACACTGACCGGGGCCTGTCCCACGAGTGTAACACACTGACCGGGGCCTGTCCCACCAGTGTGACACACTGACCGGGGCCTGTCCCACCAGTGTAACACACTGACCGGGGCCTGTCCCACTAGTGTGACACACTGACCGGGGCCTGTCCCACTCGTGTAACACACTGACCGGGGCCTGTCCCACTAGTGTGACACACTGACCGGGGCCTGTCCCACTAGTGTGACACACTGACCGGGGCCTGTCCCACTAGTGTGACACACTGACCGGGGCCTGTCCCACGAGTGTGACACACTGACCGGGGCCTGTCCCACGAGTGTGACACACTGACCGGGGCCTGTCCCACTAGTGTAACACACTCACCGGGGCCCATCCCACTCGTGTAATACCCTGACCGGGGCCCGTCACACTAGTGCGACACACTGACCGGGGCCTGTCCCACTAGTGTAATACACTGACCGGGGCCTGTCCCACTAGTGTAATACACTGACCGGGGCCTGTCCCACTAGTGTGATACACTGACCGGGGCCTGTCCCACTCGTGTGATACACTGACCGGGGCCTGTCCCACTCGTGTGATACACTGACCGGGGCCTGTCCCACTAGTGTGATACACTGACCGGGGCCTGTCCCACTCGTGTGATACACTGACCGGGGCCTGTCCCACTCGTGTGATACACTGACCGGGGCCTGTCCCACTCGTGTAATACACTGACCGGGGCCTGTCCCACTCGTGTGATACACTGACCGGGGCCCATCCCACGAGTGTAATACACTGACCGGGGCCTGTCCCACTCGTGTAATACACTGACCGGGGCCTGTCCCACGAGTGTAATACACTCACCGGGGCCTGTCCCACGAGTGTAATACACTCACCGGGGCCTGTCCCACTAGTGTAACACACTGACCGGGGCCTGTCCCACTAGTGTAACACACTGACCGGGGCCTGTCCCACTAGTGCAATACACTCACCGGGGCCTGTCCCACTCGTGTAATACACTGACCGGGGCCCGTCCCACTAGTGTAATACACTGACCGGGGCCTGTCCCACGAGTGTGATACACTGACCGGGGCCTGTCCCACTAGTGTAATACACTGACCGGGGCCTGTCCCACTCGTGTAATACACTGACCGGGGCCTGTCCCACTAGTGTAATACACTCACCGGGGCCTGTCCCACTAGTGTAATACACTGACCGGGGCCTGTTCCACCAGTGTAATACACTCACCGGGGCCTGTCCCACGAGTGTGATACACTGACCGGGGCCTGTCCCAC
Organism: Heptranchias perlo; assembly: GCF_035084215.1. Taxonomy (NCBI): domain Eukaryota; kingdom Metazoa; phylum Chordata; class Chondrichthyes; order Hexanchiformes; family Hexanchidae; genus Heptranchias; species Heptranchias perlo. The sequence goes on from NW_027139336.1 coordinate 150,180, forward strand.
TAGTGTAATACACTCACCGGGGCCTGTCCCACGAGTGTGATACACTGACCGGGGCCTGTCCCACTAGTGTAATACACTCACCGGGGCCTGTCCCACTAGTGTGACACACTGACCGGGGCCTGTCCCACTTGTGTTAATACACTGACCGGGGCCTGTCCCACTAGTGTAATACACTGACCGGGGCCTGTCCCACGAGTGTGATACACTGACCGGGGCCTGTCCCACTAGTGTAATACACTCACTGGGACCTGTCCCACTAGTGTGACACACTGACCGGGGCCTGTCCCACTCGTGTTAATACACTGACCGGGGCCTGTCCAACTAGTGTAATACACTCACCGGGGCCTGTCCCACTAGTGTGACACACTGACCGGGGCCTGTCCCACTCGTGTTAATACACTGACCGGGGCCTGTCCCACGAGTGTAATACACTCACCGGGGCCTGTCCCACTAGTGTGACACACTGATCGGGGCCTGTCCCACGAGTGTGACACACTGACCGGGGCCTGTCCCACAAGTGTAATACACTGACCGGGGCCCGTCCCACTCGTGTGACACACTGACCGGGGCCTGTCCCACTAGTGTAATACACTGACCGGGGCCTGTCCCACTCGTGCAATACACTGACCGGGGCCTGTCCCACTAGTGTGACACACTGACCGGCCCCGTCCCACTAGTGTAACACACTGACCGGGGCCTGTCCCACTAGTGTAATACACTGACCGGGTCTGTCCCACTAGTGTGACACACTGACCGGGGCCCGTCCCACTAGTGTGATACACTGACCGGGGCCTGTCCCAATAGTGCAATACACTCACCGGGGCCCGTCCCACTAGTGTGATACACTGACCGGGGCCTGTCCCACTAGTGCAATACACTCACCGGGGCCTGTCCCACTAGTGTGACACACTGACCGGGGCCCGTCCCACGAGTGTAATACACTGACCGGGGCCTGTCCCACTAGTGTGACACACTGACCGGGGCCTGTCCCACTCGTGTGACACACTGACCGGGGCCTGTCCCACTAGTGTAATACACTCACCGGGGCCTGTCCCACTAGTGTAATACACTCACCGGGGCCTGTCCCACTAGTGTAATACACTGACCGGGGCCTGTCCCACGAGTGTAACACACTGACCGGGGCCTGTCCCACTGGTGTAATACACTGACCGGGGCCTGTCCCACCAGTGTGACACACTGACCGGGGCCCGTCCCACTAGTGCAATACACTCACCGGGGCCCGTCCCACTAGTGTGATACACTGACCGGGGCCTGTCCCACTAGTGTAATACACTGACCGGGGCCTGTCCCACTAGTGCAATACACTCACCGGGGCCCGTCCCACTAGTGTGATACACTGACCGGGGCCTGTCCCACTAGTGTAATACACTGACCGGGGCCCGTCCCACTAGTGTGATACACTGACCAGGGCCTGTCCCACTAGTGTAATACACTGACCGGGGCCTGTCCCACTAGTGCAATACACTCACCGGGGCCCATCCCACTAGTGTGATACACTGACCGGGGCCCGTCCCACTAGTGTAATACACTGACCGGGGCCTGTCCCACTAGTGTAATACACTGACCGGGGCCTGTCCCACTCGTGTGATACACTGACCGGGGCCCGTCCCACTAGTGTAATACACTGACCGGGGCCTGTCCCACTCGTGTAATACACTCACCGGGGCCTGTCCCACTAGTGTAATACACTGACCGGGGCCCATCCCACTAGTGTAATACACTCACCGGGGCCTGTCCCACTAGTGTGATACACTGACCGGGGCCTGTCCCACTAGTGTGATACCCTGACCGGGGCCTGTCCCACTCGTGTAATACACTCACCGGGGCCCGTCCCACTCGTGTAATACACTCACCGGGGCCCGTCCCACTAGTGCAATACACTCACCGGGGCCCGTCCCACTAGTGTGATACACTGACTGGGGCCTGTCCCACTAGTGTAATACACTGACCGGGGCCTGTCCCACTCGTGTAATACACTGACCGGGGCCTGTCCCACTCGTGTAATACACTCACCGGGGCCTTTCCCACTAGTGTAATACACTGACCGGGGCCCATCCCACTAGTGTAATACACTCACCGGGGCCTGTCCCACTAGTGTAATACACTGACCGGGGCCTGTCCCACTAGTGTAATACACTGACCGGGGCCTGTCCCACTAGTGTGATACACTGACCGGGGCCCGTCCCACTAGTGTGATACACTGACCGGGGCCTGTCCCACTAGTGTGATACACTGACCGGGGCCCGTCCCACTCGTGTAATACACTGACCGGGGCCTGTCCCACTAGTGTGATACACTGACCGGGGCCCGTCCCACTAGTGTGATACACTGACCGGGGCCCGTCCCACTAGTGTGATACACTGACCGGGGCCTGTCCCACTAGTGTAATACACTGACCGGGGCCTGTCCCACTAGTGTGATACACTGACCGGGGCCCGTCCCACTAGTGTGATACACTCACCGGGGCCCATCCCACTCGTGCAATACACTGACCGGGGCCTGTCCCACTAGTGTGATACACTGACCGGGGCCCGTCCCACTAGTGTGATACACTCACCGGGGCCCATCCCACTAGTGTAATACACTCACCGGGGCCCGTCCCACTCGTGTAATACACTCACCGGGGCCTGTCCCAGTAGTGTAATACACTCACCGGGGCCCATCCCACTAGTGTGATACACTGACCGGGGCCCGTCCCACTAGTGTGATACACTGACCGGGGCCCGTCCCACTAGTGTGATACACTGACCGGGGCCCGTCCCACTAGTGTGATACACTGACCGGGGCCTGTCCCACCAGTGTGGTACACTCAGTGTGCATACTGTCAGAGCAGAAAGCTCTGCACTAAACACCAAACCCGTTTAAAGCCAACCGAGCAGTGAAAGTGCAGGATAATGAGGCGTCAGCACTTGCCACAGTGTCTCTGGGCAGGAGGAGGGGGAGAGGAGGGACAGGGGTCCCCCCGAGTGCCACAGTGTCTCTGAGCAGGAGGAGGGGGAGAGGAGGGACAGGGGTCCCCCCGAGTGCCACAGTGTCTCTGGGCAGGAGGAGGGGGAGAGGAGGGACAGGGGTCCCCCCGAGTGCCAGGGTTGACGATTGGGCCCACCCTTCCCTGTGAGGATCCCAGCTCACAGAGTTACACTGGGAGGGCTCAGATAATCAGCTCACCCTTTAAATGTAACCTGATGGGAGGGAGCTGGCCCTGGCCCCCGGCCCCGGGCCCCCGGCCTGCCTTCCAACAGGGGCTGACTGAGGGCTGGGCAGCAGCAGCTCATGAGCCCAGCTGTCCAGCCCACATCGTTCGAGCCAAAACCTTGGATTGTTTCATCGTCGAACAAAGGAAATCACACTTTGATGCTGCTGTCCCAGTGACTCAATGAGGCCCCACCCGGCGTGGGACTGAGCCCCTCATAGAGCAGGAAAGACCCAGGCTGCAGCCCGGGCCTGTGCTGGTCTGAGTCGAAGCAACAATCGAGGTGTTACAAATAGCCTCATCACCCCAGGATTAGAAACGGGGTGGGGACAAATTAATTGGACAAGATTGGAGTTGATGATGGTGCCCAGGAGAGTGCAGGGGCGAGGACAGGGACTGATGGCCCTCACAGTCGAATATCTTGCTGAAAGTGAATGTGGAGTGTGGTTACTTGGGCAGGGTAGAGGGGGACATGTCGACAAACACTTTCAGCAAGAGTCAGACACGGCTCCAGGTGAGCTGGGAAGAGTGGTAGAAACAGGGAATGGGAGAGTGGCAGCAATTTAATGGGACAACATCAACAGAAACAGAAATCAGTACAGAAATCATTCAACATACAGAGTACCAGCGGGAGGAGAGGAAAGATAATTGGTCACCATTTATTTCCCTGGCCTCAGTAAACCTCTTAACATAGATTACAAATTAATCTAATCGACCCAGGAATTAGACTGCAACATCGGTCAGACAGCATCAAATCCAGATAAACATCAACCAGCTCAGGGTGAGCCGGGAGAACAAATATCCCCAACAGTTCAGATCAAAGTCTCGGACCTCCTTCAGAGAGCACTTCCTGCAGGACTCACACGATGAGATCCATCAAGCACTGAAGGCGTCACTGAGAGTCTGCTCCGACAGCAGCATTTTATCACCAGGTTTGAAGGCGGGCATCCCCATGTAAGGGCAGCTGGCACAGCGGAAGGCATCGCCCAGGTAGCACTGCAAGACAGGAGCAACGGGCAGTCAGAGCAAGCAATAGTGTCAATCCAACCCAGGCAAAGAACACAACAGAACGACCAGTGTAGCAACAGGGGTGAGTGTATCAGTGACAGTGCACAAAGGCAAGGCACAGGAATACAGAGCAAAATAGACACCAGTATAATTTCACAGGGGGAAATAGACACCAGTATAATGTCACAGGGGGAAATAGACACCAGTATAATGTCACAGGGGGAAATAGACACCAGTATAATGTCACAGGGGGAAATAGACACCAGTATAATGTCACAGGGGGAAATAGACACCAGTATAATGTCACAGGGGGAAATAGACATCAGTATAATGTCACAGGGGGAAATAGACACCAGTATAATGTCACAGGGGGAAATAGACACCAGTATAATGTCACAGGGGGAAATAGACACCAGTATAATGTCACAGGGAAATAGACACCAGTATAATATCACAGGGGGAAATAGACACCAGTATAATGTCACAGGGAAATAGACACCAGTATAATGTCACAGGGAAATAGACACCAGTATAATATCACAGGGGGAAATAGACACCAGTATAATGTCACAGGGGGAAATAGACACCAGTATAATGTCACAGGGGGAAATAGACACCAGTATAATGTCACAGGGGGAAATAGACACCAGTATAATGTCACAGGGGGAAATAGACACCAGTATAATGTCACAGGGAAATATACACCAGTATAATGTCACAGGGAAATATACACCAGTATAATGTCACAGGGGGAAATAGACACCAGTATAATGTCACAGGGAAATAGACACCAGTATAATGTCACAGGGGGAAATAGACACCAGTATAATGTCACAGGGGGAAATAGACACCAGTATAATGTCACAGGGAAATGGACACCAGCATAATGTCACAGGGAAATAGACACCAGCATAATGTCACAGGGGGAAATAGACACCAGTATAATGTCACAGGGGGAAATAGACACCAGTATAATGTCACAGGGAAATAGACACCAGTATAATGGCACAGGGGGAAATAGACACTAGTATAATGTCACAGGGGGAAATAGACACCAGTATAATGTCACAGGGGGAAATCGACACCAGTACAATGTCACAGGGGGAAATAGACACCAGTATAATGTCACAGGGGGAAATAGACACCAGTATAATGTCACAGGGGGAAATAGACACCAGTATAATGTCACAGGGGGAAATAGACACCAGTATAATGTCACAGGGGGAAATAGACACCAGTATAATGTCACAGGGGGAAATAGACACCAGTATAATGTCACAGGGGGAAATAGACATCAGTATAATGTCACAGGGGGAAATAGACACCAGTATAATGTCACAGGGGGAAATAGACACCAGTATAATGTCACAGGGGGAAATAGACACCAGTATAATGTCACGGGGGGAAATAGACACCAGTATAATGTCACAGGGGGAAATCGACACCAGTATAATATCACAGGGGGAAATAGACACCAGTATAATGTCACAGGGGGAAATAGACACCAGTATAATGTCACGGGGGGAAATAGACACCAGTATAATGTCACAGGGAAATAGACACCAGTATAATGTCACAGGGAAATGGACACCAGTATAATGTCACAGGGAAATAGACACCAGTATAATATCACAGGGGGAAATAGACACCAGTATAATGTCACAGGGAAATGGACACCAGTATAATGTCACAGGGGGAAATAGACACCAGTATAATGTCACAGGGAAATGGACACCAGTATAATGTCACAGGGAAATAGACACCAGTATAATATCACAGGGGGAAATAGACACCAGTATAATGTCACAGGGGGAAATAGACACCAGTATAATGTCACGTGGGGAAATAGACACCAGTATAATGTCACGGGGGGAAATAGACACCAGTATAATGTCACAGGGAAATAGACACCAGTATAATGTCACAGGGGGAAACAGACACCAGTATAATGTCACAGGGGGAAATAGACACCAGTATAATGTCACAGGGAAATAGACACCAGTATAATATCACAGGGGGAAATAGACACCAGTATAATGTCACAGGGAAATAGACACCAGTATAATGTCACAGGGAAATAGACACCAGTATAATGTCACAGGGAAATAGACACCAGTATAATATCACAGGGGGAAATAGACACCAGTATAATGTCACAGGGAAATAGACACCAGTATAATATCACGGGGGGAAATAGACACCAGTATAATGTCACAGGGAAATAGACACCAGTATGATGTCACAGGGAAATAGACACCAGTATAATATCACAGGGGGAAATAGACACCAGTATAATGTCACAGGGGGAAATAGACACCAGTATAATGTCACAAGGGGAAACAGACACCAGTATAATGTCACAGGGGGAAATAGACACCAGTATAATGTCACAGGGGGAAATAGACACCAGTATAATGTCACAGGGAAATAGACACCAGTATAATGTCACAGGGGGCAATAGACACCAGTATAATGTCACAGGGAAATAGACACCAGTATAATGTCACAGGGAAATAGACACCAGTATAATGTCACAGGGGGAAATAGACACCAGTATAATGTCACAGGGGGAAATAGACACCAGTATAATGTCACAGGGGGAAATAGACACCAGTATAATGTCACAGGGGGAAATAGACACCAGTATAATGTCACGGGGGGAAATAGACACCAGTATAATGTCACAGGGGGAAATATACACCAGTATAATGTCACAGGGGGAAATAGACACCAGTATAATGTCACAGGGGGAAATAGACACCAGTATAATGTCACAGGGAAATAGACACCAGCATAATGTCACAGGGAAATAGACACCAGTATAATGTCACAGGGGGAAATAGACACCAGTATAATGTCACGGGGGGAAATAGACACCAGTATAATGTCACAGGGGGAAATAGACACCAGTATAATATCACAGGGGGAAATAGACACCAGTATAATGTCACGGGGGGAAATAGACACCAGTATAATGTCACAGGGAAATGGACACCAGTATAATGTCACAGGGAAATAGACACCAGTATAATGTCACAGGGGGAAATAGACACCAGTATAATGTCACAGGGAAATGGACACCAGTATAATGTCACAGGGAAATAGACACCAGTATAATATCACAGGGGGAAATAGACACCAGTATAATGTCACAGGGGGAAATAGACACCAGTATAATGTCACGTGGGGAAATAGACACCAGTATAATGTCACGGGGGGAAATAGACACCAGTATAATGTCACAGGGAAATAGACACCAGTATAATGTCACAGGGGGAAACAGACACCAGTATAATGTCACAGGGAAATAGACACCAGTATAATATCACAGGGGGAAATAGACACCAGTATAATGTCACAGGGAAATAGACACCAGTATAATGTCACAGGGGGAAATAGACACCAGTATAATGTCACAGGGAAATAGACACCAGTATAATATCACAGGGGGAAATAGACACCAGTATAATGTCACAGGGAAATAGACACCAGTATAATGTCACAGGGAAATAGACACCAGTATAATTTCACAGGGAAATAGACACCAGTATAACATCACAGGGGGAAATAGACACCAGTATAATGTCACAGGGAAATAGACACCAGTATAATATCACGGGGGGAAATAGACACCAGTATCATGTCACAGGGAAATAGACACCAGTATGATGTCACAGGGAAATAGACACCAGTATAATATCACAGGGGGAAATAGACACCAGTATAATGTCACAGGGGGAAATAGACACCAGTATAATGTCACAAGGGGAAACAGACACCAGTATAATGTCACAGGGGGAAATAGACACCAGTATAATGTCACAGGGGGAAATAGACACCAGTATAATGTCACAGGGAAATAGACACCAGTATAATGTCACAGGGGGCAATAGACACCAGTATAATGTCACAGGGAAATAGACACCAGTATAATGTCACAGGGAAATAGACACCAGTATAATGTCACAGGGGGAAATAGACACCAGTATAATGTCACAGGGGGAAATAGACACCAGTATAATGTCACGGGGGGAAATAGACACCAGTATAATGTCACAGGGGGAAATATACACCAGTATAATGTCACAGGGGGAAATAGACACCAGTATAATGTCACAGGGGGAAATAGACACCAGTATAATGTCACAGGGAAATAGACACCAGCATAATGTCACAGGGGGAAATAGACACCAGTATAATGTCACAGGGGGAAATAGACACCAGTATAATGTCACAGGGGGAAATAGACACCAGTATAATGTCACGGGGGGAAATAGACACCAGTATAATGTCACAGGGGGAAATAGACACCAGTATAATGTCACAGGGAAATAGACACCAGCATAATGTCACAGGGAAACAGACACCAGTATAATGTCACGGGGGGAAATAGACACCAGTATAATGTCACAGGGGGAAGTCGACACCAGTATAATGTCACAGGGGGAAATAGACACCAGTATAATGTCACAGGGGGAAGTCGACACCAGTATAATGTCACAGGGGGAAATAGACACCAGTATAATGTCACAGGGGGAAGTCGACACCAGTATAATGTCACAGGGGGAAATAGACACCAGTATAATGTCACAGGGGGAAATAGACACCAGTATAATGTCACAGGGGGAAATAGACACCAGAAAATGTCACAGGGAAATAGACACCAGTATAATGTCACAGGGGGAAATAGACACCAGTATAATGTCACAGGGGGAAATAGACACCAGTATAATGTCACAGGGGGAAATAGACACCAGTATAATGTCACAGGGAAATAGACACCAGTATAATGTAACAGGGAAATAGACACCAGTACAATGTCACAGGGAAATAGACACCAGTATAATATCACAGGGGGAAATAGACACCAGTATAATGTCACAGGGAAATAGACACCAGTATAATGTCACAGGGAAATAGACACCAGTATAATGTCACAGGGAAATGGACACCAGCATAATGTCACAGGGAAATAGACACCAGCATAATGTCACAGGGGGAAATAGACACCAGTATAATGTCACGGGGGGAAATAGACACCAGTATAATGTCACAGGGAAATAGACACCAGTATAATGGCACAGGGGGAAATAGACACCAGTATAATGTCACAGGGGGAAATGGACACCAGTATAATGTCACAGGGGGAAATAGACACCAGTATAATGTCACAGGGGGAAATAGACACCAGTATAATGTCACAGGGAAATAGACACCAGTATAATGTCACAGGGAAATAGACACCAGTATAACGTCACGGGGGGAAATAGACACCAGTATAATGTCACGGGGGGAAATAGACACCAGTATAATGTCACGGGGGGAAATAGACACCAGTATAATGTCACAGGGGGAAATAGACACCAGTATAATGTCACAGGGGGAAATAGACACCAGTATAATGTCACAGGGGGAAGTCGACACCAGTATAATGTCACAGGGGGAAATAGACACCAGTATAATGTCACAGGGGGAAATAGACACCAGTATAATGTCACAGGGGGAAATAGACACCATTATAATGTCTAGGGGGGAAATAGACACCAGTATAATGTCACAGGGGGAAATAGACACCAGTATAATGTCACAGGGGGAAATAGACACCAGTATAATGTCACAGGGGGAAATAGACACCAGTATAATGTCACAGGGGGAAATAGACACCAGTATAATGTCACAGGGGGAAATAGACACCAGTATAATGTCACAGGGGGAAATAGACACCAGTATAATGTCACAGGGGGAAATAGACACCAGTATAATGTCACAGGGGGAAATAGACACCAGTATAATGTCACAGGGGGAAATAGACACCAGTATAATGTCTAGGGGGGAAATAGACACCAGTATAATGTCACAGGGGGAAATAGACACCAGTATAATGTCACAGGGGGAAATAGACACCAGTATAATGTCACAGGGGGAAATAGACACCAGTATAATGTCACAGGGGGAAATAGACACCAGTATAATGTCACGGGGGGAAATAGACACCAGTATAATGTCACAGGGGGAAATAGACACCAGTATAATGTCACAGGGGGAAATAGACACCAGTATAATGTCACAGGGGGAAATAGACACCAGTATAATGTCACAGGGGGAAATAGACACCAGTATAATGTCACAGGGGGAAATAGACACCAGTATAATGTCACAGGGAAATAGACACCAGTATAATGTCACAGGGGGAAATAGACACCAGTATAATGTCACAGGGGGAAATAGACACCAGTATAATGTCACGTGGGGAAATAGACACCAGTATAATGTCACAGGGGGAAATAGACACCAGTATAATGTCACAGGGGGAAATAGACACCAGTATAATGTCACAGGGGGAAATAGACACCAGTATAATGTCACAGGGGGAAATAGACACCAGTATAATGTCACAGGGAAATGGACACCAGTATAATGTCACGGGGGGAAATAGACACCAGTATAATGTCACAGGGAAATAGACACCAGTATAATATCACAGGGGGAAATGGACACCAGTATAATGTCACAGGGAAATAGACACCAGTATAATGTCACATGGGGAAATAGACACCAGTTTAATGTCACAGGGAAATAGACACCAGTATAATGTCACAGGGAAATAGACACCAGTATAATGTCACGGGGGGAAATAGACACCAGTATAATGTCACGGGGGGAAATGGACACCAGTATAATGTCACGGAGGGAAATAGACACCAGTATAATGTCACGGGGGGAAATAGACACCAGTATAATGTCACTGGGAAATAGACACCAGTATAATGTCACAGGGGGAAATAGACACCAGTATAATGTCACGGGGGGAAATAGACACCAGTATAATGTCACGGGGGGAAATAGACACCAGTATAATGTCACGGGGGGAAATAGACACCAGTATAATGTCACGGGGGGAAATAGACACCAGTATAATGTCACGGGGGGAAATAGACACCAGCATAATGTCACGGGGGTAAATAGACACCAGTATAATGTCACAGGGGGAAATAGACACCAGTATAATGTCACAGGGGGAAATAGACACCAGTATAATGTCACAGGGAAATAGACACCAGTATAATGTCACAGGGGGAAATAGACACCAGTATAATGTCACAGGGGGAAATAGACACCAGTATAATGTCACAGGGAAATAGACACCAGTATAATGTCACAGGGAAATAGACACCAGTATAATGTCACAGGGGGAAATAGACACCAGTATAATGTCACAGGGGGAAATAGACACCAGTATAATGTCACAAGGGGAAACAGACACCAGTATAATGTCACAGGGAAATAGACACCAGTATAAGAGATGGGTGAGATCCTGAATGAGATCCTGAATGAATATTTCACATCGGTATTTACGGTTGAGAAAGGCATGGATGTTAGGGAACTTGGGGAAATAAATAGTGATGTCTTGAGGAGTGTACATATTACAGAGAGGGAGGTGCTGGAAGTCTTAACGCGCATCAAGGTAGATAAATCTCCGGGACCTGATGAAATGTATCCCAGGACGTTATGGGAGGTTAGGGAGGAAATTGCGGGTCCCCTAGCAGAGATATTTGAATCATCCAACGCTACAGGTGAGGTGCCTGAAGATTGGAGGGTAGCAAATGTTGTGCCTTTGTTTAAGAAGGGCGGCAGGGAAAAGCCTGGGAACTACAGACCAGTGAGCCTGACATCTGTAGTGGGTCAGTTGTTAGAGGGTATTCTGAGGGACAGAATCTACAGGCATTTGGAGAGGCAGGGACTAATTAGGAACAGTCAGCATGGTTTTGTGAGAGGAAAATCATGTCTCACGAATTTGATTGAGTTTTTTGAAGGGGTAACCAAGAAGATAGATGAGGGCTGTGCAGTAGACGTGGTCTACATGGACTTCAGCAAAGCATTTGACAAGGTACCGCATGGTAGGTTGTTACATAAGGTTAAATCTCATGGGATCCAAGGTGAGGTAGCCAATTGGATACAAAATTGGCTTGACGACAGAAGACAGAGGGTGGTTGTCGAGGGTTGTTTTTCAAACTGGATGCCTGTGTCCAGCGGTGTGCCTCAGGGATCGGTGCTGGGTCCGCTGTTATTTGTTATTTATATTAATGATTTGGATGAGAATTTAGGAGGCATGGTTAGTAAGTTTGCAGATGACACCAAGATTGGTGGCATTGTGGACAGTGAAGAAGGTTATCTAGGATTGCAACGGGATCTTGATAAATTGGGCCAGTGGGCCGATGAATGGCAGATGGAGTTTAATTTAGATAAATGTGAGGTGATGCATTTTGGTAGATCGAATCGGGCCAGGACCTACTCCGTTAATGGTAGGGCGTTGGGGAGAGTTATAGAACAAGAGATCTAGGAGTACAGATTCATAGCTCCTTGAAAGTGGAGTCACAGGTGGATAGGGTGGTGAAGAAGGCATTCAGCATGCTTGGTTTCATTGGTCAGAACATTGAATGCAGGAGTTGGGATGTCTTGTTGAAGTTGTACAGGGCATTGGTGAGGCCACACTTGGAGTACTGTGTACAGTTCTGGTCACCCTATTATAGAAAGGATATTATTAAACTAGAAAGAGTGCAGAAAAGATTTACTAGGATGCTACCGGGACTTGATGGTTTGACTTACAGGGAGAGGTTAGACAGACTGGGACTTTATTCCCTGGAGAGTAGGAGGTTAAGGGGTGATCTTATAGAAGTCTATAAAATAATGAGGGGCATAGATAAGGTCGATAGTCAAAATCTTTTCCCAAAGGTAGGGGAGTCTATAACGAGGGGGCACAGATTAAAGGTGAGAGGGGAGAGATACAAAAGGATCCAGAGGGGCAATTTTTTCACTCAAAGGGTGGTGAGTGTCTGGAACGAGCTGCCAGAGGCAGTAGTAGAGGCGGGTACAATTTTGTCTTTTAAAAAGCATTTGGACAGTTACATGGGGAAGATGGGTATCGAGGGATATGGGCCAAGTGCAGGCAATTGGGACTAGCTTAGTGGTATAAACTGGGCGACATGGACATGTTGGGCCGAAGGGCCTGTTTCCATGTTGTAACTTCTATGATTCTATAATGTCACAGGGGGAAATAGACACCAGCATAATGTCACAGGGAAATAGACACCAGTATAATGTCACAGGGGGAAATCGACACCAGCATAATGTCACAGGGGGAAATAGACACCAGTATAATGTCAGAGGGGGAAATAGACACCAGTATAATGTCACAGGGGGAAATAGACACCAGTATAATGTCACAGGGGGAAATAACACCAGTATAATGTCACAGGGGGAAATAGACACCAGTATAATGTCACAGGGGGAAATAGACACCAGTATAATGTCACTGGGAAATAGACACCAGTATAATGTCACAGGGGGAAATAGACACCAGTATAATGTCACAGGGGGAAATAGACACCAGTATAATGTCACAGGGGGAAATAGGCACCAGTATAATGTCACAGGGAAATAGACACCAGTATAATGTCACGGGGGGAAATAGACACCAGTATAATGTCACAGGGAAATAGACACCAGTATGATGTCACAGGGGGAAATAGACACCAGTATAATGTCACAGGGAGATAGACACCAGTATAATGTCACAGGGGGAAATAGACACCAGTATAATGTCACAGGGGGAAATAGACACCAGTATAATGTCACAGGGAGATAGACACCAGTATAATGTCACAGGGGGAAATAGACACCAGTATAATGTCACAGGGGGAAATAGACACCAGTATAATGTCACAGGGGGAAATAGACACCAGTATAATGTCACAGGGGGAAATAGACACCAGTATAATGTCACAGGGGGAAATAGACACCAGTATAATGTCACAGGGGGAAATAGACACCAGTATAATGTCACAGGGGGAAATAGACACCAGTATAATGTCACAGGGGGAAATAGACACCAGTATAATGTCACAGGGGGAAATAGACACCAGTGTAATGTCACACGGAAATAGACACCAGTATAATGTCACAGGGGGAAATAGACACCAGTATAATGTCACAGGGGGAAATAGACACCAGTATAATGTCACAGGGGGAAATAGACACCAGTATAATGTCACAGGGGGAAATAGACACCAGTATAATGTCACAGGGAAATAGATACCAGTATAATGTCACAGGGGGAAATAGACACCAGTATAATGTCACAGGGGGAAATAGACACCAGTATAATGTCACAGGGAAATAGACACCAGTGTAATGTCACAGGGGGAAATAGACACCAGTATAATGTCACAGGGGGAAATAGACACCAGTATAATGCAACAGGGGGAAATAGACACCAGTATAATGTCACAGGGAAATAGACACCAGTATAATGTCACAGGGGGAAATAGACACCAGTATAATGTCACAGGGGGAAATAGACACCAGTGTAATGTCACAGGGGGAAATAGAAACCAGTATAATGTCACAGGGGGAAATAGACACCAGTATAATGTCACAGGGAAATTGATACCAGTATAATGTCACAGGGGGAAATAGACACCAGTATAATGTCACAGGGGGAAATAGACACCAGTATAATGTCACAGGGGGAAATAGACACCAGTATAATGTCACAGGGGGAAATAGACACCAGTGTAATGTCACACGGAAATAGACACCAGTATAATGTCACAGGGGGAAATAGACACCAGTATAATGTCACAGGGGGAAATAGACACCAGTATAATGTCACAGGGGGAAATAGACACCAGTATAATGTCACAGGGGGAAATAGACACCAGTATAATGTCACAGGGAAATAGATACCAGTATAATGTCACAGGGGGAAATAGACACCAGTATAATGTCACAGGGGGAAATAGACACCAGTATAATGTCACAGGGAAATAGACACCAGTGTAATGTCACAGGGGGAAATAGACACCAGTATAATGTCACAGGGGGAAATAGACACCAGTATAATGCAACAGGGGGAAATAGACACCAGTATAATGTCACAGGGAAATAGACACCAGTATAATGTCACAGGGGGAAATAGACACCAGTATAATGTCACAGGGGGAAATAGACACCAGTGTAATGTCACAGGGGGAAATAGAAACCAGTATAATGTCACAGGGGGAAATAGACACCAGTATAATGTCACAGGGAAATTGATACCAGTATAATGACACAGGGGGAAATAGACACCAGTATAATGTCACAGGGGGAAATAGACACCAGTATAATGTCACAGGGGGAAATAGACACGAGTATAATGTCACAGGGGGAAATTGACACGAGTATAATGTCACAGGGAAATAGACACCAGTATAATGTCACAGGGGGAAATAGACACCAGTATAATGTAACAGGGGGAAATAGACACCAGTATAATGTCACAGGGGGAAATAGACACCAGTGTAATGACACAGGGGGAAATAGACACCAGTATAATGTCACAGGGGGAAATAGACACCAGTGTAATGACACAGGGGGAAATAGACACCAGTATAATGTCACAGGGGGAAATAGACACCAGTATAATGTCACAGGGGGAAATAGACACCAGTATAATGTCACAGGGGGAAATAGACACCAGTATAATGTCACAGGGGGAAATAGACACCAGTATAATGTCACAGACACAGAGTTGGAAGTCTCCCGCAGTAGTTGGATTCTTGTTTTCTGTGACTGATTGTTGAGGGTACAGTGTGACCAGTACTGTCCTGTTTGAGTGAAGAAGGAGCCGAGTGCAGGTGGTGCTCGCTGTGATCCGGTGCCCGACTCGGGCCCCCGCCACCTGGGCTATGTTGGGCTGTTTGCAGATACTCACACTTCCACATGACGATTTAACCTGCAATGTCTTCACATCCTTGGGTCCTTTGCCACCCAGCTCTTCTGCCAGACCACAAGTGCTGAAAGAGGAAGACTGGGAGTTAGTCTTCAGCATTGCCAGGTCCTGCTGCTTCACTAACACACCTGTTAATGATCAGAGTCCAGGCACTACCGATACATACTGAACACGAGGGGGGGTAGGCCAGGGGGGAAGAGAGAGAGAAGAGGCCGACGGGTGAGTGGGGAGAGGGGAGAGACGCTGGGGGAGTGGGGAGGGTGGAGGGAAGGGAGGAAGGAGGAGGAGGGAGAAGAGAGAGAGGGGCTGGGGTGGGGGGAGGGCAGCGAGTGGGGGGGGGGGGAGGAAGAGGGGGAGAGAGAGAGAGAGGGGCCGGGGGGATGGGAGAGAAAGGCTGGTGCTGCCCACACCACCTGTCTTTACACTGACCAGTCTTTACAGGCCCGTTTCTTTTTCTTGCCGTCTCCACAGTCCATGGCTCGGAGTGAGGCTGGATCAGGCTTCTTCAAATCCTCTTCGTCCAGCAGTTCGTCGGAATCGATGAGATCCTGGGGAAAGGCAGAGAGGCGTGGGTGGGATATCACTCAGTACATCTGCTCCTTTTTATATTGTGCAAGCTGTGTTGCCTCGAGCTCGTGCGATCAATCGATCATTGGTTGTAATGATCAAACACTGGAAACACTCAGCTCACACCAACACCCCTTCCATGTGCATTGTTATTTGGAACACCATTCCCAACCTGCTCCCTGATGTGAGAACGATTGTTCCCAGATCCCCAGTCTATTGACTCCACATTGGTGTGTTTGGAATGGTGAGATGTCAGTGTGGGGAGCGGGGCCTGACCAGGCAATACCTGCCTTCACTGGAACACCATTACTTCCTTCATTCTCCAGATGCGCTGCCTGAACGGGCGGGGGAAGCAGATTCAATCATAACTTTCAAAGGGGAATTGGATAAATACTTGAAAAAGAAAAATTTACAGGGTTATGGGGAAAGAGCAGGGGAGTGCGATTAATTGGATAGCTCTTTCAAAGAGCCGGCACAGGCCCGATGGGCCGAACGGCCTCCACCTGTGCTGCAGCATACTATGATACTATGTGGGTGTCACTAGGTGGGGTGGGGGGGATAGTGGGGGGGCGGTAGGTGGTGGTGGGGGGGGTGGGTGGTGGGGGGGGCAGTGGGGTGGGGGGGCAGTGGGGTGGGTGGGTGGGTGGTGGGGGAGGGGTGGTGGTGGGGCTGGGGTGGGGGTGGGGTGGTGGGGGTAGGGGGGATGGGGGGGTGGGGGTGGTAGGGGGGATGGGGGGGTGGGGGTGGTAGGGGGGTTCGCGGTGGGGGGGTGGGGGGGATGGTCGGGGGGATGGGGGGTTGGTGGGGGGGTGGGGTGTGGTGGTGGGTGGGGGGATGGGGGGTGGGGATGGGGGTGGGGGGTGGTTCGCGGTGGGGGGTGGGGGGTGGTGGGGGGGGTGGTCGGGGGGATGGGGGGGTGGGGGGTGGTAGGGGGGTTGGTGGGGGGGGTGGGGTGGTAGTGGGGGATGGTCGGGGGGATGGGGGGGTGGGGGGTTGGTGGGGGGGGTGGGGTGGTAGGGGGGTTGGCGGTGGGTTGGTGGGGGGGTGGGGGGTGGTAGGGGGGTTGGCGGTGGGTTGGTGGGGGGGGGTGGTCAGGGGGGGTGGGGGGTGGTAGGGGGGTTGGCGGTGGGTGGGGGCGCAGTGAACCAGTCGGGTTTTTACAGGTTTTCAAATTGAAATGTTGAACCTGCCAGGGTGGGATTTGAAGTGCGATTCTCTGGATTCCTGGTCCACTCACATCACTGCCCTCCCGGACCCAGTGATCCGATTCGGGGGCCAATTTGAGGATCTATTTGAAGCAGTGTGCTCTGTATGTGGTGAGCCCTGTCTGTGTGAACAGGTCTGTCATGAGCTGTGAAGCCACCCAGTGTTCAGGTAATGCTGTTCCCATTGCTGGTTATGGGTAATTCAGTATTTAACAACTTGTCCAATTTTAGGCCAACAGAGGGATGATTATGGTCTGTCCCTTCCCCCAGCACTTCAGCGGGGGCCAAGTCTGACCCTCTGGGACAATGTTGAGGCCGAGGTCCTGGCTGTACCCTTCAATAAGAGCTTTCAATCAGGCCTGCCATCACCGACCCACACCTGAACAAATGTGAGGATGATTCGAGTGTGGCGTGGGTCGTCCTTTAAGGACCAGATAGCCCGTGGGGAGGGAGGGGTGAGGGCAGTGATGGTGAAGACAAGCACGGTCAGCAATGGGGGTAGGTTCCCAACAGGGGCAGCAGAAAGACGGAGAATACGGGGGGCCCGGCCCGGCCCGACTCGGGCACTGCTGGAGATGGGCCTTTTCCCAGCGCTCTTCCCACAGCATCTTCCGCAGAAGATTCCACATACTCCGAATCATTAATAAAGTGGTGTGTTCAAGGACGAATGACACTGTCGGAGTGGGGAATGACACCCCTGGGCCAGTCAAACTGGACCTCAGCTTCCTGCTAAAGGCCAGCCATTCCACACCCCCCACCCACCCCCACCAAGAAAAGGTTGTACCTTTTATCCAACCTAGAGAAACGTCTGCCCTACTCACCTCCCTTTCTCGCTATCTGAATATACAAGAGGCAGAAACCTGCAATGGGTTAATAGGTCCTTTATTTTCACAGAGACTATCGCGATATTGAGAGAGTTGGTGAGTTAGTGCACGTACTAAGAGTTTGGAGCAGATAGTCTGCAGTGACCTAAGCTGTTACACCACCTGCACTGTCTTCATAAGTCTCTTATCCTCATCACTAAGAATGCCTGTAACACAAAGCATCAGCATTACTGCTCATATCAAACACAGAGTGAGCTACAGTACTACAGGGCAATCCCAGGGCCAGGGTAAAGCACGCTGGCTTTAGAGGGCAGCACTGCTGTACGTAATGTGCAACTCCCACCGTAACCTTCTCTGAACTCTGCAGAAGGGTTCACTAATCTCTGATCTGATCCATGCGGAATGTTTGGTGAGAGAGGAACGGGCTCAGTGGGTGATTTACCCTCTGCGGGATATTGGACACATGCCTTTTCTTTGGCTGGAAGAGAGGATGCAAACAGTTTGCACAGATTTTTTAATCCATTCTTGGGGGTAAGGCCGGCATTTAGTGCCCATCTCTAGTTGCCACAACTGAGTGGCTTGCTGGGTCACTTCAGTGGGTGGTTAAGGGTTAACCACGATTTGTAGGAGAGAGCTGACAGACAATGTCGCTTTGGTTTAAGGGAGTCATTGATACCAAGTCATCTGTGCAATCAAGGGGCTGTGTTAAACAGCTGCAAAGCAGTGGCCTGGGAAAAGAGGGAGAAGGCAGGTTGTTGGGATTTCCCTGGATCCCAGGGTCAGTATCCCACCTATGCGGGAGGCACTGTAAGGACTGGAATCCGGGTATTTAATCTGCAATATGTATACCCATCCCCAAGCCCAGCCTGTGTGACAGGGGACAATCCAAATCAGTCTGGGTTGGGGAGCAGACCAGGCCGAGGTCCAGACCCCCTCCTACTGGCTGGCTTTAGGGAGGCACCGGGGAAAGCCAAACATTCACACAACCACCCGTGATCCAGAATTGTTGTATAGAAACCCACGGCCAGAGGAAGGGAGAAACACTGGACCAAAACTCCACACAACTGCTCCATAAGGGACCCGAGGCACTGGCAATAAGAAAAATCCTTTTATCTTTAGTATCCACCAATGAATTCGCAGCTGTAATCATCGGCCAATCACAAGCAAACACTCCTGCAACTGGACCAGGTCCTGACTGAGGCGATTCATTGTGATCATTTCATGTACCCTGATATTCTTGGTTTAACCGGGCTTTGCTGAAACCTCCTGGTCAGTTGGTGAGGAGGAGCTGGTGTGTATGTGAAGTGCCACCGTACATGGCAATGGGCTAAATCACACAGCACAGAAGGAGGCCATTCAGCCCATCCTGCCTATACCGGCTCTTTGAAAGAGCTATCCAATCATTCCCAATCCCCTGCCCTTTCCCCATTGCTCTGTAAATTTCTCCTTTTCAAGTATTTATCCAATTCCCTTTTGAAAGTTATTATTGAATCTGCTTCCACCGCCCTTTCAGGCAGTGAATTCCAGATCATCACAACTCACTGAGTAAAAACATTTCTCCTCATCTCACCTCTGGCTCTTTTGCCGATCACCTGAAATCTGTGTCCTCTGGTTCCCGACCCTTCTGCCACTGGAAACAGTTTCTCCTTATTTACTCTATCAAAACCTCTCATGATTTTGAACACTTCTATCAAATCTCCCCTTAACCTTCTCTGTTCTAAGGAGAACAACCCCAGCTTCTCCAGTCTATCCACATAACTGAAGTCCCTCATCCCTGGGACCATTCCAGTAAATCTCCTCCGCACCCTCTCTAAGGCCTTCACATCCTTCCTAAAGTGTGGGGCCCAGAATTGGACACAATCCTCCAGCTGAGGCCTAACCAGTGTTTTATAAAGGTTTAACATCAACAACATTAGTTCAATGTCCAATGGCTCGGCTCGGAGCTCTCCGCCTCGGAGTCAGAAAATTGCAAGTTCAAGCCCCCAACACCAAAACTAGATGCACTCAAGATCCTTCTCTGTGCCGTTTGTGGGGCCTCAGGCCCACGTAACGTAGACATAGACATAGAAAATAGGAGCAGGAGTAGGCCATTCAGCCCTTCGAGCGGGCTGAATGGCCTACTCCTGCTCCTATTTTCTATGTCTATAATATGATCATGGCTGATCCTCTATCTGAATACCATATTCCCGCTCTCTCCCCATACCCCTCGATGCCTTTTGTGCCTGGAAATCTCTCGCTCCTTCTTAAATATATTCAGTGACTTGGCCTCCACAGCCTTCTGTGGTAGAGAATTCCACAGGTTCACCACCCTCTGAGTGAAGAAATTTCTCCTCATCTCAGTCCTCAATGTCCTACCCCGTATCCTGAGACTGTGACCCCTCGTTCTGGACCCCTCAGCCAGGGGAAACATCCTCCCCACATCCAGTCTGTCTAGCCCTGTCAGAATTGTATATGTTTCAATGAGATCCCCCCTCATTCTTCTAAACTCGAGTGAATACAGGCCGAGTCGACCCAATCTCTCCACATACAAGAGTTGTGAGGCCCGTGTAAGGCTCTATATAAATACAAGCTTGTTCTTTCATGCAGCATGTGGCACTGAATGCTGTGATTTCCCCATACAGCTGCCTCCTGCACGGCAGGCAGTGCTGAGGGAGATCACCATCTCTGGGCCCTCGAGGGGCTGGGGCAGGACAAGCCCAGGAGTGGGGAAACATATAGAAGAGAAAGCTCACCACATCGGCGTCATTCATGTCAGTGGCTGACAAGGTCCAGGCCTTCGTCGTGCTGGGGTCCAGTTCGGGCTTCTCTGTAACAGCAGGTTTGACTGGTTAGTTGGAGTAACAGCAGCCCCCCTCCCCCCACCTCATCACCATACTCACTCACAGATTCCCAGCATCGGATTCCAAGCAGAGACCTTGCAGTAAAGCAGCCGGTCACTGTACACCTCCTATATGTATGAGCTAAACAGATGAGAACACTCTCTCCCACTGCTCAGTCCTCCAGAGAACACTGCTGCCCTGCTAGGGACTAATGCACCCCTATCACCTTCAAACTAATCTACTATCTCAGGCGAGCTGCCTGCACGGTGACCTCTCACTGACTGCAAGTGGTGAGAACGCCACACAACATACTTACTACGAGCTTCAGTCAGGGACCCACGACAAGAGACCCCAGAGGGTAATCAGACAGGCAGCTCTCCTTCCTCACCACAATCTCAGGGCTAAACTATACAGTTAATAATGCAACTCGCTCTCTCTTACAGGGTGCACACTCTCCCACCGGGAATCTCACATACTCTACTAAACCGCAGCTTGGTGACCTCAAGGCAGAATTATATAATGGAACATGAACAGCTTCACGCCTGACTGTTCTCATAGGCTGAAGGTGGGTTCTCCTATCCTGACTGGATGCCGAGGGCACACCACAGGTGTTGTATCTTCCCCCACTCTCCCCTGCCCCGTGCAGCCGAGTCACATTTCTCCACATGCCCGAGATTGGGGTCTGCCTGTGAGGAGGACTGGGACTCGGTGCCTGCACCTGACGGGCGCTGTCTCCGAGTCAACTTCTTGGGCAAGTCTCCTGCTTTCTGAGCAGCGCCATTGTTTCATCCAGGCATCCAGCACCATGGGAGGGGCTGGGAGCCGGGGGGGGGGGGGGGATGGGAGGGGCCGGGGGAGGGGCTGGGAGCTGGGGCGGGGGAGGGGCCGGGAGATGGGGGGAGGGGGAGGGGCCGGGAAATGGGGGAGGAGGAGGGGCCGGGAGATGGGGGGAGGGGGATGGGACGGGGAGGGGCCGGGAGATTGGGGGGGGAGGGGGATGGTCCAGGAGCTGGGGGGGGAGGGAGAGGGGCCGGGAGATGGGGGGGGGAGGGGGATGGGCCGGGAGATGGGGGGGGGGAGGGGGATGGTCCAGGAGCTGGGGGGGGAGGGAGAGGGGCCGGGAGATGGGGGGGGGGAGGGGGATGGGCCGGGAGATGGGGGGGGGAGGGGGATGGGCCGGGAGATGGGGGGGGGGGGGAAGGGGGATGGTCCAGGAGCTGGGGGGGGAGGGAGAGGGGCCGGGAGATTGGGGGGGGGGGGGGGGGGAGGGGGATGGGCCAGGAGCTGGGGGGGAGGGAGAGGGGTCGGCTGCTGGGCGAGACCAAAGCATCACTCCAGTGGGTGTGGACAGCCTTGAGCACAACACACGGTCCAGGGGAACCCATAAAGAGTAGTAGGGGAAGAGAGAGAGACAAGGTTAATAAAGAGGGAGCTTTACTCTGTATCTAACCCGTGCTGCACCTGCCCTGGGAGTGTTTGATGCTGATGCCATGTGTCTGAAATGCAAACAGATCCAGCCCCCCTCAGGTTGAGCAGCAAACATTTTATAAAAAGGTCATAAAAAAATACAAAATATTCTTTGGAGTTGAGGAATAACCTGACCATCAAATACTGATTCGAGCAGCAGGTATGACCAGAAACATGGAGCAGTGCTGGACTTTCTCAATCAGAGGGTCAATACCAGAAACATGGAGCAGTGCTGGACTTTCTCAATCAGAGGGTCAATACCAGAAACATGGAGCAGTGCTGGACTATCTCAATCACAGGGTCAATACCAGAAACATGGAGCAGCGCTGGACTTTCTCAATCAGAGGGTCAACACCAGAAACATGGAGCAGTGCTGGACTTTCTCAATCAGGGTCAATACCAGAAACATGGAGCAGCGCTGGACTTTCTCAATCAGAGGGTCAATACCAGAAACACGGAGCAGCGCTGGACTTTCTCAATCAGAGGGTCAATACCAGAAACATGGAGCAGTGCTGGACTTTCTCAATCAGGGTCAATACCAGAAACACGGAGCAGCGCTGGACTTTCTCAATCAGAGGGTCAATACCAGAAACACGGAGCAGCGCTGGACTTTCTCAATCAGAGGGTCAATACCAGAAACACGGAGCAGCGCTGGACTTTCTCAATCACAGGGTCAATACCAGAAACACGGAGCAGCGCTGGACTTTCTCAATCAGAGGGTCAATACCAGAAACATGGAGCAGCGCTGGACTTTCTCAATCAGGGTCAATACCAGAAACACGGAGCGGCGCTGGACTTTCTCAATCACAGGGTCAATACAAGAAACATGGAGCAGTGCTGGACTTTCTCAATCAGAGGGTCAATACCAGAAACATGGAGCAGTGCTGGACTATCTCAATCACAGGGTCAATACCAGAAACATGGAGCAGTGCTGGACTTTCTCAATCACAGGGTCAACACCAGAAACATGGAGCAGTGCTGGACTATCTCAATCAGAGGGTCAATACCAGAAACATGGAGCAGCGCTGGACTATCTCAATCAGGGTCAATACCAGAAACATGGAGCAGTGCTGGACGATCTCAATCAGGGTCAATACCAGAAACATGGAGCAGTGCTGGACTTTCTCAATCAGGGTCAATACCAGAAACACGGAGCAGTGCTGGACTTTCTCAATCACAGGGTCAATACCAGAAACATGGAGCAGTGCTGGACTTTCTCAATCAGAGTCAATACCAGAAACATGGAGCAGTGCTGGACTTTCTCAATCAGAGTCAATACCAGAAACATGGAGCAGTGCTGGACTTTCTCAATCACAGAGTCAATACCAGAAACATGGAGCAGTGCTGGACTTTCTCAATCAGAGTCAATACCAGAAACATGGAGCAGTGCTGGACTTTCTCAATCACAGAGTCAATACCAGAAACATGGAGCAGTGCTGGACTTTCTCAATCAGGGTCAATACCAGAAACACGGAGCAGTGCTGGACTATCTCAATCAGGGTCAATACCAGAAACATGGAGCAGTGCTGGACTATCTCAATCAGAGGGTCAATACCAGAAACATGGAGCAGTGCTGGACTATCTCAATCAGAGGGTCAATACCAGAAACATGGAGCAGTGCTGGACTTTCTCAATCAGGGTCAATACCAGAAACATGGAGCAGTGCTGGACTTTCTCAATCAGGGTCAATACCAGAAACGTGGAGCAGTGCTGGACTTTCTCAATCAGAGTCAATACAAGAAACATGGAGCAGTGCTGGACTTTCTCAATCAGAGGGTCAATACCAGAAACATGGAGCAGTGCTGGACTTTCTCAATCAGGGTCAATACCAGAAACATGGAGCAGTGCTGGACTTCCTCAATCAGGGTCAATACCAGAAACACGGAGCAGCGCTGGACTTTCTCAATCAGAGGGTCAATACCAGAAACACGGAGCAGCGCTGGACTTTCTCAATCAGAGGGTCAATACCAGAAACACGGAGCAGCGCTGGACTTTCTCAATCACAGGGTCAATACCAGAAACACGGAGCAGCGCTGGACTTTCTCAATCAGAGGGTCAATACCAGAAACATGGAGCAGTGCTGGACTTTCTCAATCAGGGTCAATACCAGAAACATGGAGCAGCGCTGGACTTTCTCAATCAGGGTCAATACCAGAAACACGGAGCGGCGCTGGACTTTCTCAATCACAGGGTCAATACAAGAAACATGGAGCAGTGCTGGACTTTCTCAATCAGAGGGTCAATACCAGAAACATGGAGCAGTGCTGGACTATCTCAATCACAGGGTCAATACCAGAAACATGGAGCAGTGCTGGACTTTCTCAATCACAGGGTCAACACCAGAAACATGGAGCAGTGCTGGACTATCTCAATCAGAGGGTCAATACCAGAAACATGGAGCAGCGCTGGACTATCTCAATCAGGGTCAATACCAGAAACATGGAGCAGTGCTGGACGATCTCAATCAGAGGGTCAATACCAGAAACATGGAGCAGTGCTGGACTTTCTCAATCAGGGTCAATACCAGAAACATGGAGCAGTGCTGGACTTTCTCAATCAGGGTCAATACCAGAAACATGGAGCAGTGCTGACTTTCTCAATGAGGGTCAATACCAGAAACATGGAGCAGTGCTGGACTTTCTCAATCAGAGGGTCAATACCAGAAACATGGAGCAGTGCTGGACTTTCTCAATCAGAGTCAATACCAGAAACATGGAGCAGTGCTGGACTTTCTCAATCAGAGTCAATACCAGAAACATGGAGCAGTGCTGGACTTCCTCAATCAGGGTCAATACCAGAAACATGGAGCAGTGCTGGACTATCTCAATCACAGGGTCAATACCAGAAACACGGAGCAGTGCTGGACTTTCTCAATCAGAGGGTCAATACCAGAAACATGGAGCAGTGCTGGACTTTCTCAATCAGGGTCAATACCAGAAACATGGAGCAGTGCTGGACTTTCTCAATCAGGGTCAATACCAGAAACATGGAGCAGTGCTGGACTATCTCAATCTCAGGGACAATACCAGAAACATGGAGCAGTGCTGGACTTTCTCAATCAGGGTCAATACCAGAAACATGGAGCAGTGCTGGACTTTCTCAATCACAGGGTCAATACCAGAAACATGGAGCAGTGCTGGACTATCTCAATCAGGGTCAATACCAGAAACATGGAGCAGTGCTGGACTTTCTCAATCAGGGTCAATACCAGAAACATGGAGCAGTGCTGGACTATCTCAATCAGAGGGTCAATACCAGAAACATGGAGCAGTGCTGGACTTTCTCAATCAGAGGGTCAATACCAGAAACATGGAGCAGTGCTGGACTTTCTCAATCAGAGGGTCAATACCAGAAACATGGAGCAGTGCTGGACTTTCTCAATCAGGGTCAATACCAGAAACATGGAGCAGTGCTGGACTTTCTCAATCAGGGTCAATACCAGAAACATGGAGCAGTGCTGACTTTCTCAATGAGGGTCAATACCAGAAACATGGAGCAGTGCTGGACTTTCTCAATCAGAGGGTCAATACCAGAAACATGGAGCAGTGCTGGACTTTCTCAATCAGAGGGTCAACACCAGAAACATGGAGCAGTGCTGGACGATCTCAATCAGAGTCAATACCAGAAACATGGAGCAGTGCTGGACTATCTCAATCACAGGGTCAATACCAGAAACACGGAGCAGTACTGGACTATCTCAATCAGAGTGAATACCAGAAACATGGAGCAGTGCTGGACTTTCTCAATCAGAGTCAATACCAGAAACATGGAGCAGTGCTGGACTTTCTCAATCAGAGAGTCAATACCAGAAACATGGAGCAGTGCTGGACTTTCTCAATCAGGGTCAATACCAGAAACATGGAGCAGTGCTAGACTTTCTCAATCAGGGTCAATACCAGAAACATGGAGCAGTGCTGGACGATCTCAATCACAGAGTCAATACCAGAAACATGGAGCAGTGCTGGACTTTCTCAATCACAGAGTCAATACCAGAAACATGGAGCAGTGCTGGACTTTCTCAATCAGGGTCAATACCAGAAACATGGAGCAGTGCTGGACTTTCTCAATCAGGGTCAATACCAGAAACACGGAGCAGCGCTGGACTTTCTCAATCAGAGGGTCAATACCAGAAACACGGAGCAGCGCTGGACTTTCTCAATCAGAGGGTCAATACCAGAAACACGGAGCAGCGCTGGACTTTCTCAATCACAGGGTCAATACCAGAAACACGGAGCAGCGCTGGACTTTCTCAATCAGAGGGTCAATACCAGAAACATGGAGCAGTGCTGGACTTTCTCAATCAGGGTCAATACCAGAAACATGGAGCAGCGCTGGACTTTCTCAATCAGGGTCAATACCAGAAACACGGAGCGGCGCTGGACTTTCTCAATCACAGGGTCAATACAAGAAACATGGAGCAGTGCTGGACTTTCTCAATCAGAGGGTCAATACCAGAAACATGGAGCAGTGCTGGACTATCTCAATCACAGGGTCAATACCAGAAACATGGAGCAGTGCTGGACTTTCTCAATCACAGGGTCAACACCAGAAACATGGAGCAGTGCTGGACTATCTCAATCAGAGGGTCAATACCAGAAACATGGAGCAGCGCTGGACTATCTCAATCAGGGTCAATACCAGAAACATGGAGCAGTGCTGGACGATCTCAATCAGGGTCAATACCAGAAACATGGAGCAGTGCTGGACTTTCTCAATCAGGGTCAATACCAGAAACACGGAGCAGTGCTGGACTTTCTCAATCACAGGGTCAATACCAGAAACATGGAGCAGTGCTGGACTTTCTCAATCAGAGTCAATACCAGAAACATGGAGCAGTGCTGGACTTTCTCAATCAGAGTCAATACCAGAAACATGGAGCAGTGCTGGACTTTCTCAATCACAGAGTCAATACCAGAAACATGGAGCAGTGCTGGACTTTCTCAATCAGAGTCAATACCAGAAACATGGAGCAGTGCTGGACTTTCTCAATCACAGAGTCAATACCAGAAACATGGAGCAGTGCTGGACTTTCTCAATCAGGGTCAATACCAGAAACACGGAGCAGTGCTGGACTATCTCAATCAGGGTCAATACCAGAAACATGGAGCAGTGCTGGACTATCTCAATCAGAGGGTCAATACCAGAAACATGGAGCAGTGCTGGACTTTCTCAATCAGGGTCAATACCAGAAACGTGGAGCAGTGCTGGACTTTCTCAATCAGAGTCAATACAAGAAACATGGAGCAGTGCTGGACTTTCTCAATCAGAGGGTCAATACCAGAAACATGGAGCAGTGCTGGACTTTCTCAATCAGGGTCAATACCAGAAACATGGAGCAGTGCTGGACTTCCTCAATCAGGGTCAATACCAGAAACACGGAGCAGCGCTGGACTTTCTCAATCAGAGGGTCAATACCAGAAACACGGAGCAGCGCTGGACTTTCTCAATCAGAGGGTCAATACCAGAAACACGGAGCAGCGCTGGACTTTCTCAATCACAGGGTCAATACCAGAAACACGGAGCAGCGCTGGACTTTCTCAATCAGAGGGTCAATACCAGAAACATGGAGCAGTGCTGGACTTTCTCAATCAGGGTCAATACCAGAAACATGGAGCAGCGCTGGACTTTCTCAATCAGGGTCAATACCAGAAACACGGAGCGGCGCTGGACTTTCTCAATCACAGGGTCAATACAAGAAACATGGAGCAGTGCTGGACTTTCTCAATCAGAGGGTCAATACCAGAAACATGGAGCAGTGCTGGACTTTCTCAATCAGAGGGTCAATACCAGAAACATGGAGCAGTGCTGGACTATCTCAATCAGGGTCAATACCAGAAACATGGAGCAGTGCTGGACTTTCTCAATCAGGGTCAATACCAGAAACATGGAGCAGTGCTGGACTATCTCAATCAGAGGGTCAATACCAGAAACATGGAGCAGTGCTGGACTTTCTCAATCAGAGGGTCAATACCAGAAACATGGAGCAGTGCTGGACTTTCTCAATCAGAGGGTCAATACCAGAAACATGGAGCAGTGCTGGACTTTCTCAATCAGGGTCAATACCAGAAACATGGAGCAGTGCTGGACTTTCTCAATCAGGGTCAATACCAGAAACATGGAGCAGTGCTGACTTTCTCAATGAGGGTCAATACCAGAAACATGGAGCAGTGCTGGACTTTCTCAATCAGAGGGTCAATACCAGAAACATGGAGCAGTGCTGGACTTTCTCAATCAGAGGGTCAACACCAGAAACATGGAGCAGTGCTGGACGATCTCAATCAGAGTCAATACCAGAAACATGGAGCAGTGCTGGACTATCTCAATCACAGGGTCAATACCAGAAACACGGAGCAGTACTGGACTATCTCAATCAGAGTGAATACCAGAAACATGGAGCAGTGCTGGACTTTCTCAATCAGAGTCAATACCAGAAACATGGAGCAGTGCTGGACTTTCTCAATCAGAGAGTCAATACCAGAAACATGGAGCAGTGCTGGACTTTCTCAATCAGGGTCAATACCAGAAACATGGAGCAGTGCTGGACTTTCTCAATCAGGGTCAATACCAGAAACATGGAGCAGTGCTGGACGATCTCAATCACAGAGTCAATACCAGAAACATGGAGCAGTGCTGGACTTTCTCAATCACAGAGTCAATACCAGAAACATGGAGCAGTGCTGGACTTTCTCAATCAGGGTCAATACCAGAAACATGGAGCAGTGCTGGACTATCTCAATCACAGAGTCAATACCAGAAACATGGAGCAGTGCTGGACTTTCTCAATCAGGGTCAATACCAGAAACATGGAGCAGTGCTGGACTTTCTCAATCAGAGTCAATACCAGAAACATGGAGCAGTGCTGGACTTTCTCAATCAGAGAGTCAATACCAGAAACATGGAGCAGTGCTGGACTTTCTCAATCAGAGTCAATACCAGAAACATGGAGCAGTGCTGGACTTTCTCAATCAGAGAGTCAATACCAGAAACATGGAGCAGTGCTGGACTTTCTCAATCAGGGTCAATACCAGAAACATGGAGCAGTGCTGGACTATCTCAATCACAGAGTCAATACCAGAAACATGGAGCAGTGCTGGACTATCTCAATCACAGAGTCAATACCAGAAACATGGAGCAGTGCTGGACTTTCTCAATCACAGAGTCAATACCAGAAACATGGAGCAGTGCTGGACTTTCTCAATCAGGGTCAATACCAGAAACATGGAGCAGTGCTGGACTATCTCAATCACAGAGTCAATACCAGAAACATGGAGCAGTGCTGGACTTTCTCAATCAGGGTCAATACCAGAAACATGGAGCAGTGCTGGACTTTCTCAATCAGGGTCAATACCAGAAACATGGAGCAGTGCTGGACTTTCTCAATCACAGAGTCAATACCAGAAACACGGAGTCGTGCTGGACTTTCTCAATCAGAGGGTCAATACCAGAAACATGGAGCAGTGCTGGACTTTCTCAATCAGGGTCAATACCAGAAACACGGAGCAGTGCTGGACTTTCTCAATCAGAGGGTCAATACCAGAAACATGGAGCAGTGCTGGACTTTCTCAATCAGAGGGTCAATACCAGAAACATGGAGCAGTGCTGGACTTTCTCAATCACAGGGTCAATACCAGAAACATGGAGCAGTGCTGGACTTTCTCAATCAGGGTCAATACCAGAAACATGGAGCAGTGCTGGACTTTCTCAATCAGAGGGTCAATACCAGAAACATGGAGCAGTGCTGGACTTTCTCAATCAGGGTCAATGCCAGAAACACGGAGCAGTGCTGGACTTTCTCAATCAGAGGGTCAATACCAGAAACATGGAGCAGTGCTGGACTTTCTCAATCAGGGTCAATACCAGAAACATGGAGCAGTGCTGGACTTTCTCAATCAGGGTCAATAGCAGAAACATGGAGCAGTGCTGGACTTTCTCAATCAGGGTCAATACCAGAAACATGGAGCAGTGCTGGACTATCTCAATCACAGAGTCAATACCAGAAACACGGAGCAGTGCTGGACTTTCTCAATCAGAGGGTCAATACCAGAAACATGGAGCAGTGCTGGACTATCTCAATCAGAGTCAATACCAGAAACATGGAGCAGTGCTGGACTTCTTCAATCAGAGTCAATACCAGAAACATGGAGCAGTGCTGGACTTTCTCAATCAGAGTCAATAGCAGAAACATGGAGCAGCGCTGGACTATCTCAATCAGGGTCAATACCAGAAACATGGAGCAGTGCTGGACTATCTCAATCAGGGTCAATACCAGAAACATGGAGCAGTGCTGGACGATCTCAATCAGAGTCAATAGCAGAAACATGGAGCAGTGCTGGACTATCTCAATCAGAGGGTCAAGACCAGAAACATGGAGCAGTGCTGGACTTTCTCAATCACAGGGTCAATACCAGAAACATGGAGCAGTGCTGAACTATCTCAATCAGAGTCAATACCAGAAACATGGAGCAGTGCTGGACTATCTCAATCAGAGGGTCAATACCAGAAACATGGAGCAGTGCTGGACTTTCTCA
The DNA here is from genome assembly GCF_035084215.1 of Heptranchias perlo. Classification (NCBI taxonomy): domain Eukaryota; kingdom Metazoa; phylum Chordata; class Chondrichthyes; order Hexanchiformes; family Hexanchidae; genus Heptranchias; species Heptranchias perlo. The sequence goes on from NW_027139336.1 coordinate 181,585, forward strand.
ATCACAGGGTCAATACCAGAAACATGGAGCAGTGCTGGACTTTCTCAATCAGAGTCAATACCAGAAACATGGAGCAGTGCTGGACTTTCTCAATCACAGGGTCAATACCAGAAACATGGAGCAGTGCTGGACTATCTCAATCACAGAGTCAATACCAGAAACATGGAGCAGTGCTGGACTTTCTCAATCAGAGTCAATACCAGAAACATGGAGCAGTGCTGGACTTTCTCAATCAGAGTCAATACAAGAAACATGGAGCAGTGCTGGACAATCTCAATCAGAGTCAATACCAGAAACATGGAGCAGTGCTGGACTTTCTCAATCAGGGTCAATACCAGAAACATGGAGCAGTGCTGGACTTTCTCAATCAGAGTGAATACCAGAAACATGGAGCAGTGCTGGACTTTCTCAATCAGAGTGAATACCAGAAACATGGAGCAGTGCTGGACTATCTCAATCACAGGGTCAATACCAGAAACATGGAGCAGTGCTGGACTTTCTCAATCAGGGTCAATACCAGAAACATGGAGCAGTGCTGGACTTTCTCAATCACAGGGTCAATACCAGAAACACGGAGCAGTGCTGGACTATCTCAATCAGAGTGAATACCAGAAACATGGAGCAGTGCTGGACTTTCCAAATCAGAGAGCCAATACCAGAAACATGGAGCAGTGCTGGACTTTCTCAATCAGGGTCAATACCAGAAACATGGAGCAGTGCTGGACTTTCTCAATCAGAGTCAATACCAGAAACATGGAGCAGTGCTGGACTTTCTCAATCAGGGTCAATACCAGAAACATGGAGCAGTGCTGGACTATCTCAATCAGGGTCAATACAAGAAACATGGAGCAGTGCTGGACTATCTCAATCACAGAGTCAATACCAGAAACACGGAGCAGTGCTGGACTTTCTCAATCAGAGGGTCAATACCAGAAACATGGAGCAGTGCTGAACTATCTCAATCAGAGTCAATACCAGAAACATGGAGCAGTGCTGGACTTTCTCAATCAGAGTCAATACCAGAAACATGGAGCAGTGCTGGACTTTCTCAATCAGAGTCAATACCAGAAACATGGAGCAGTGCTGGACTTTCTCAATCAGAGTCAATAGCAGAAACATGGAGCAGCGCTGGACTATGTCAATCAGAGTCAATACCAGAAACATGGAGCAGTGCTGGACTATCTCAATCAGGGTCAATACCAGAAACATGGAGCAGTGCTGGACTATCTCAATCAGAGTCAATAGGAGAAACATGGAGCAGTGCTGGACTTTCTCAATCACAGAGTCAATACCAGAAACATGGAGCAGTGCTGGACTTGCTCAATCAGGGTCAATACCAGAAACATGGAGCAGTGCTGGACTATCTCAATCAGAGAGACAATACCAGAAACATGGAGCAGTGCTGGACTTTCTCAATCAGGGTCAATACCAGAAACATGGAGCAGTGCTGGACTATCTCAATCACAGAGTCAATACCAGAAACATGGAGCAGTGCTGGACTTTCTCAATCCGGGTCAATACCAGAAACATGGAGCAGTGCTGGACTTTCTCAATCACAGAGTCAATACCAGAAACACGGAGCAGTGCTGGACTTGCTCAATCAGAGGGTCAATACCAGAAACATGGAGCAGTGCTGGACTTTCTCAATCACAGGGTCAATACCAGAAACATGGAGCAGTGCTGGACTTTCTCAATCAGAGTCAATACCAGAAACACGGAGCAGTGCTGGACTTTCTCAATCAGAGGGTCAATACCAGAAACATGGAGCAGTGCTGGACTTTCTCAATCAGGGTCAATACCAGAAACATGGAGCAGTGCTGGACTTTCTCAATCAGGGTCAATACCAGAAACATGGAGCAGTGCTGGACTTTCTCAATCAGGGTCAATACCAGAAACATGGAGCAGTGCTGGACTTTCTCAATCACAGGGTCAATACCAGAAACATGGAGCAGTGCTGGACTTTCTCAATCAGAGGGTCAATACCAGAAACATGGAGCAGTGCTGGACTTTCTCAATCACAGGGTCAATACCAGAAACATGGAGCAGTGCTGGACTATCTCAATCAGGGTCAATACCAGAAACATGGAGCAGTGCTGGACTTTCTCAATCAGGGTCAATACCAGAAACATGGAGCAGTGCTGGACTATCTCAATCAGGGTCAATACCAGAAACATGGAGCAGTGCTGTACTATCTCAATCACAGAGTCAATACCAGAAAAACGGAGCAGTGCTGGACTTTCTCAATCAGAGGGTCAATACCAGAAACATGGAGCAGTGCTGGACTATCTCAATCAGAGTCAATACCAGAAACATGGAGCAGTGCTGGACTTCTTCAATCAGAGTCAATACCAGAAACATGGAGCAGTGCTGGACTTTCTCAATCAGAGTCAATACCAGAAACATGGAGCAGTGCTGGACTTTCTCAATCAGAGTCAATACCAGAAACATGGAGCAGTGCTGGACTTTCTCAATCAGAGTCAATAGCAGAAACATGGAGCAGTGCTGGACTATCTCAATCAGAGGGTCAAGACCAGAAACATGGAGCAGTGCTGGACTTTCTCAATCACAGGGTCAATACCAGAAACATGGAGCAGTGCTGGACTTTCTCAATCACAGGGTCAATACCAGAAACATGGAGCAGTGCTGGACTTTCTCAATCAGAATGAATACCAGAAACATGGAGCAGTGCTGGACTTTCTCAATCAGAGTGAATACCAGAAACATGGAGCAGTGCTGGACTATCTCAATCACAGGGTCAATACCAGAAACATGGAGCAGTGCTGGACTTTCTCAATCAGGGTCAATACCAGAAACATGGAGCAGTGCTGGACTTTCTCAATCACAGGGTCAATACCAGAAACACGGAGCAGTGCTGGACTATCTCAATCAGAGTGAATACCAGAAACATGGAGCAGTGCTGGACTTTCTGAATCAGAGTCAATACCAGAAACATGGAGCAGTGCTGGACTTTCTCAATCAGGGTCAATACCAGAAACATGGAGCAGTGCTGGACTATCTCAATCAGGGTCAATACCAGAAACATGGAGCAGTGCTGGACTATCTCAATCACAGAGTCAATACCAGAAACACGGAGCAGTGCTGGACTTTCTCAATCAGAGGGTCAATACCAGAAACATGGAGCAGTGCTGAACTATCTCAGTCAGAGTCAATACCAGAAACATGGAGCAGTGCTGGACTTTCTCAATCAGAGTCAATACCAGAAACATGGAGCAGTGCTGGACTATCTCAATCAGAGGGTCAATACCAGAAACATGGAGCAGTGCTGGACTTTCTCATTCACAGGGTCAATACCAGAAACATGGAGCAGTGCTGGACTTTCTCAATCAGAGTCAATACCAGAGACATGGAGCAGTGCTGGACTTTCTCAATCACAGGGTCAATACCAGAAACATGGAGCAGTGCTGGACTTTCTCAATCAGAGTCAATACCAGAAACATGGAGCAGTTCTGGACTTTCTCAATCAGAGTCAATACAAGAAACATGGAGCAGTGCTGGACTATCTCAATCAGAGTCAATACCAGAAACATGGAGCAGTGCTGGACTTTCTCAATCAGGGTCAATACCAGAAACATGGAGCAGTGCTGGACTTTCTCAATAAGAGTGAATACCAGAAACATGGAGCAGTGCTGGACTATCTCAATCACAGGGTCAATACCAGAAACATGGAGCAGTGCTGGACTTTCTCAATCAGGGTCAATACCAGAAACATGGAGCAGTGCTGGACTTTCTCAATCACAGGGTCAATACCAGAAACACGGAGCAGTGCTGGACTATCTCAATCAGGGTCAATACCAGAAACATGGAGCAGTGCTGGACTATCTCAATCAGGGTCAATACAAGAAACATGGAGCAGTGCTGGACTATCTCAATCACAGAGTCAATACCAGAAACACGGAGCAGTGCTGGACTTTCTCAATCAGAGGGTCAATACCAGAAACATGGAGCAGTGCTGAACTATCTCAATCAGAGTCAATACCAGAAACATGGAGCAGTGCTGGACTTTCTCAATCAGAGTCAATACCAGAAACATGGAGCAGTGCTGGACTTTCTCAATCAGAGTCAATACCAGAAACATGGAGCAGTGCTGGACTTTCTCAATCAGAGTCAATAGCAGAAACATGGAGCAGCGCTGGACTATGTCAATCAGAGTCAATACCAGAAACATGGAGCAGTGCTGGACTATCTCAATCAGGGTCAATACCAGAAACATGGAGCAGTGCTGGACTATCTCAATCAGAGTCAATAGGAGAAACATGGAGCAGTGCTGGACTTTCTCAATCACAGAGTCAACACCAGAAACATGGAGCAGTGCTGGACTTGCTCAATCAGGGTCAATACCAGAAACATGGAGCAGTGCTGGACTATCTCAATCAGAGAGACAATACCAGAAACATGGAGCAGTGCTGGACGTTCTCAATCAGGGTCAATACCAGAAACATGGAGCAGTGCTGGACTATCTCAATCACAGAGTCAATACCAGAAACATGGAGCAGTGCTGGACTTTCTCAATCCGGGTCAATACCAGAAACATGGAGCAGTGCTGGACTTTCTCAATCACAGAGTCAATACCAGAAACACGGAGCAGTGCTGGACTTGCTCAATCAGAGGGTCAATACCAGAAACATGGAGCAGTGCTGGACTTTCTCAATCACAGGGTCAATACCAGAAACATGGAGCAGTGCTGGACTTTCTCAATCAGAGTCAATACCAGAAACACGGAGCAGTGCTGGACTTTCTCAATCAGAGGGTCAATACCAGAAACATGGAGCAGTGCTGGACTTTCTCAATCAGGGTCAATACCAGAAACATGGAGCAGTGCTGGACTTTCTCAATCAGGGTCAATACCAGAAACATGGAGCAGTGCTGGACTTTCTCAATCAGGGTCAATACCAGAAACATGGAGCAGTGCTGGACTTTCTCAATCACAGGGTCAATACCAGAAACATGGAGCAGTGCTGGACTTTCTCAATCAGAGGGTCAATACCAGAAACATGGAGCAGTGCTGGACTTTCTCAATCACAGGGTCAATACCAGAAACATGGAGCAGTGCTGGACTATCTCAATCAGGGTCAATACCAGAAACATGGAGCAGTGCTGGACTTTCTCAATCAGGGTCAATACCAGAAACATGGAGCAGTGCTGGACTATCTCAATCAGGGTCAATACCAGAAACATGGAGCAGTGCTGGACTATCTCAATCACAGAGTCAATACCAGAAAAACGGAGCAGTGCTGGACTTTCTCAATCAGAGGGTCAATACCAGAAACATGGAGCAGTGCTGGACTATCTCAATCAGAGTCAATACCAGAAACATGGAGCAGTGCTGGACTTCTTCAATCAGAGTCAATACCAGAAACATGGAGCAGTGCTGGACTTTCTCAATCAGAGTCAATACCAGAAACATGGAGCAGTGCTGGACTTTCTCAATCAGAGTCAATACCAGAAACATGGAGCAGTGCTGGACTTTCTCAATCAGAGTCAATAGCAGAAACATGGAGCAGTGCTGGACTATCTCAATCAGAGGGTCAAGACCAGAAACATGGAGCAGTGCTGGACTTTCTCAATCACAGGGTCAATACCAGAAACATGGAGCAGTGCTGGACTTTCTCAATCACAGGGTCAATACCAGAAACATGGAGCAGTGCTGGACTTTCTCAATCAGAATGAATACCAGAAACATGGAGCAGTGCTGGACTTTCTCAATCAGAGTGAATACCAGAAACATGGAGCAGTGCTGGACTATCTCAATCACAGGGTCAATACCAGAAACATGGAGCAGTGCTGGACTTTCTCAATCAGGGTCAATACCAGAAACATGGAGCAGTGCTGGACTTTCTCAATCACAGGGTCAATACCAGAAACACGGAGCAGTGCTGGACTATCTCAATCAGAGTGAATACCAGAAACATGGAGCAGTGCTGGACTTTCTGAATCAGAGTCAATACCAGAAACATGGAGCAGTGCTGGACTTTCTCAATCAGGGTCAATACCAGAAACATGGAGCAGTGCTGGACTATCTCAATCAGGGTCAATACCAGAAACATGGAGCAGTGCTGGACTATCTCAATCACAGAGTCAATACCAGAAACACGGAGCAGTGCTGGACTTTCTCAATCAGAGGGTCAATACCAGAAACATGGAGCAGTGCTGAACTATCTCAATCAGAGTCAATACCAGAAACATGGAGCAGTGCTGGACTTTCTCAATCAGAGTCAATACCAGAAACATGGAGCAGTGCTGGACTATCTCAATCAGAGGGTCAATACCAGAAACATGGAGCAGTGCTGGACTTTCTCATTCACAGGGTCAATACCAGAAACATGGAGCAGTGCTGGACTTTCTCAATCAGAGTCAATACCAGAGACATGGAGCAGTGCTGGACTTTCTCAATCACAGGGTCAATACCAGAAACATGGAGCAGTGCTGGACTTTCTCAATCAGAGTCAATACCAGAAACATGGAGCAGTTCTGGACTTTCTCAATCAGAGTCAATACAAGAAACATGGAGCAGTGCTGGACTATCTCAATCAGAGTCAATACCAGAAACATGGAGCAGTGCTGGACTTTCTCAATCAGGGTCAATACCAGAAACATGGAGCAGTGCTGGACTTTCTCAATAAGAGTGAATACCAGAAACATGGAGCAGTGCTGGACTATCTCAATCACAGGGTCAATACCAGAAACATGGAGCAGTGCTGGACTTTCTCAATCAGGGTCAATACCAGAAACATGGAGCAGTGCTGGACTTTCTCAATCACAGGGTCAATACCAGAAACACGGAGCAGTGCTGGACTATCTCAATCAGAGTGAATACCAGAAACATGGAGCAGTGCTGGACTTTCTCAATCAGAGTCAATACCAGAAACATGGAGCAGTGCTGGACTTTCTCAATCAGAGTCAATACCAGAAACATGGAGCAGTGCTGGACTTTCTCAATCAGGGTCAATACCAGAAACATGGATCAGTGCTGGACTTTCTCAATCAGAGTCAATACCAGAAACATGGAGCAGTGCTGGACTATCTCAATCAGAGTGAATACCAGAAACATGGAGCAGTGCTGGACTATCTCAATCACAGAGTCAATACCAGAAACATGGAGCAGTGCTGGACTTTCTCAATCAGGGTCAATACCAGAAACATGGAGCAGTGCTGGACTTTCTCAATCACAGAGTCAATACCAGAAACACGGAGCAGTGCTGGACTTTCTCAATCAGAGGGTCAATACCAGAAACATGGAGCAGCGCTGGACTTTCTCAATCACAGGGTCAATACCAGAAACATGGAGCAGCGCTGGACTTTCTCAATCAGAGGGTCAATAGCAGAAACATGGAGCAGTGCTGGACTATCTCAATCAGGGTCAATACCAGAAACATGGAGCAGTGCTGGACTATCTCAATCAGGGTCAATACCAGAAACATGGAGCAGTGCTGGACTTTCTCAATCAGGGTCAATACCAGAAACATGGAGCAGTGCTGGACTACCTCAATCACAGAGTCAATACCAGAAACATGGAGCAGTGCTGGACTTTCTCAATCAGAGTCAATACCAGAAACATGGAGCAGTGCTGGACTTTCTCAATCAGGGTCAATACCAGAAACATGGAGCAGTGCTGGACTTTCTCAATCAGAGTCAATACCAGAAACATGGAGCAGTGCTGGACTTTCTCAATCAGAGTCAATACCAGAAACATGGAGCAGTGCTGGACTTTCTCAATCAGAGGGTCAATACCAGAAACATGGAGCAGTGCTGGACTATCTCAATCGAAGAGTCAATACCAGAAACATGGAGCAGTGCTGGACTTTCTCAATCAGAGAGTCAATACCAGAAACATGGAGCAGTGCTGGACTTTCTCAATCAGAGTCAATACCAGAAAAATGGAGCAGTGCTGGACTTTCTCAATCAGAGAGTCAATACCAGAAACATGGAGCAGTGCTGGACTATCTCAATCACAGAGTCAATACCAGAAACATGGAGCAGTGCTGGACTATCTCAATCAGAGAGTCAATACCAGAAACATGGAGCAGTGCTGGACTTTCTCAATCAGGGTCAATACCAGAAACATGGAGCAGTGCTGGACTATCTCAATCACAGAGTCAATACCAGAAACATGGAGCAGTGCTGGACTTTCTCAATCACAGAGTCAATACCAGAAACATGGAGCAGTGCTGGACTTTCTCAATCAGGGTCAATACCAGAAACATGGAGCAGTGCTGGACTATTTCAATCACAGAGTCAATACCAGAAACATGGAGCAGTGCTGGACTTTCTCAATCAGGGTCAATACCAGAAACATGGAGCAGTGCTGGACTTTCTCAATCACAGAGTCAATACCAGAAACACGGAGCAGTGCTGGACTTTCTCAATCAGAGGGTCAATACCAGAAACATGGAGCAGTGCTGGACTTTCTCAATCAGAGGGTCAATACCAGAAACATGGAGCAGTGCTGGACTTTCTCAATCACAGGGTCAATACCAGAAACATGGAGCAGTGCTGGACTTTCTCAATCAGGGTCAATACCAGAAACATGGAGCAGTGCTGGACTTTCTCAATCAGAGGGTCAATACCAGAAACATGGAGCAGTGCTGGACTTTCTCAATCACAGGGTCAATACCAGAAACATGGAGCAGTGCTGGACTTTCTTAATCAGGGTCAATACCAGAAACACGGAGCAGTGCTGGACTTTCTCAATCAGAGGGTCAATACCAGAAACATGGAGCAGTGCTGGACTTTCTCAATCAGGGTCAATACCAGAAACATGGAGCAGTGCTGGACTTTCTCAATCAGGGTCAATACCAGAAACATGGAGCAGTGCTGGACTTTCTCAATCAGGGTCAATACCAGAAACATGGAGCAGTGCTGGACTTTCTCAATCAGGGTCAATACCAGAAACATGGAGCAGTGCTGGACTTTCTCAATCACAGGGTCAATACCAGAAACATGGAGCAGTGCTGGACTTTCTCAATCACAGGGTCAATACCAGAAACATGGAGCAGTGCTGGACGATCTCAATCAGGGTCAATACCAGAAACATGGAGCAGTGCTGGACTATCTCAATCAGGGTCAATACCAGAAACATGGAGCAGTGCTGGACTATCTCAATCTCAGGGACAATACCAGAAACATGGAGCAGTGCTGGACTTTCTCAATCAGGGTCAATACCAGAAACATGGAGCAGTGCTGGACTTTCTCAATCAGAGGGTCAATACCAGAAACATGGAGCAGTGCTGGACTTTCTCAATCAGGGTCAATACCAGAAACATGGAGCAGTGCTGGACTTTCTCAATCAGGGTCAATACCAGAAACATGGAGCAGTGCTGGACTTTCTCAATCACAGGGTCAATACCAGAAACATGGAGCAGTGCTGGACTTTCTCAATCAGGGTCAATACCAGAAACATGGAGCAGTGCTGGACTATTTCAATCACAGAGTCAATACCAGAAACATGGAGCAGTACTGGACTTTCTCAATCAGGGTCAATACCAGAAACATGGAGCAGTGCTGGACTTTCTCAATCAGAGTCAATACCAGAAACATGGAGCAGTTCTGGACTTTCTCAATCAGAGTCAATACAAGAAACATGGAGCAGTGCTGGACTATCTCAATCAGAGTCAATACCAGAAACATGGAGCAGTGCTGGACTTTCTCAATCAGGGTCAATACCAGAAACATGGAGCAGTGCTGGACTTTCTCAATAAGAGTGAATACCAGAAACATGGAGCAGTGCTGGACTATCTCAATCACAGGGTCAATACCAGAAACATGGAGCAGTGCTGGACTTTCTCAATCAGGGTCAATACCAGAAACATGGAGCAGTGCTGGACTTTCTCAATCACAGGGTCAATACCAGAAACACGGAGCAGTGCTGGACTATCTCAATCAGAGTGAATACCAGAAACATGGAGCAGTGCTGGACTTTCTCAATCAGAGTCAATACCAGAAACATGGAGCAGTGCTGGACTTTCTCAATCAGAGTCAATACCAGAAACATGGAGCAGTGCTGGACTTTCTCAATCAGGGTCAATACCAGAAACATGGATCAGTGCTGGACTTTCTCAATCAGAGTCAATACCAGAAACATGGAGCAGTGCTGGACTATCTCAATCAGAGTGAATACCAGAAACATGGAGCAGTGCTGGACTATCTCAATCACAGAGTCAATACCAGAAACATGGAGCAGTGCTCGACTTTCTCAATCAGGGTCAATACCAGAAACATGGAGCAGTGCTGGACTTTCTCAATCACAGAGTCAATACCAGAAACACGGAGCAGTGCTGGACTTTCTCAATCAGAGGGTCAATACCAGAAACATGGAGCAGCGCTGGACTTTCTCAATCACAGGGTCAATACCAGAAACATGGAGCAGCGCTGGACTTTCTCAATCAGAGGGTCAATAGCAGAAACATGGAGCAGTGCTGGACTATCTCAATCAGGGTCAATACCAGAAACATGGAGCAGTGCTGGACTATCTCAATCAGGGTCAATACCAGAAACATGGAGCAGTGCTGGACTTTCTCAATCAGGGTCAATACCAGAAACATGGAGCAGTGCTGGACTACCTCAATCACAGAGTCAATACCAGAAACATGGAGCAGTGCTGGACTTTCTCAATCAGAGTCAATACCAGAAACATGGAGCAGTGCTGGACTTTCTCAATCAGGGTCAATACCAGAAACATGGAGCAGTGCTGGACTTTCTCAATCAGAGTCAATACCAGAAACATGGAGCAGTGCTGGACTTTCTCAATCAGGGTCAATACCAGAAACATGGAGCAGTGCTGGACTTTCTCAATCAGAGTCAATACCAGAAACATGGAGCAGTGCTGGACTTTCTCAATCAGAGTCAATACCAGAAACATGGAGCAGTGCTGGACTTTCTCAATCAGAGGGTCAATACCAGAAACATGGAGCAGTGCTGGACTATCTCAATCACAGAGTCAATACCAGAAACATGGAGCAGTGCTGGACTTTCTCAATCAGAGAGTCAATACCAGAAACATGGAGCAGTGCTGGACTTTCTCAATCAGAGTCAATACCAGAAACATGGAGCAGTGCTGGACTTTCTCAATCAGAGAGTCAATACCAGAAACATGGAGCAGTGCTGGACTATCTCAATCACAGAGTCAATACCAGAAACATGGAGCAGTGCTGGACTTTCTCAATCAGGGTCAACACCAGAAACATGCAGCAGTGCTGGACTATCTCAATCACAGAGTCAATACCAGAAACATGGAGCAGTGCTGGACTATCTCAATCACAGAGTCAATACCAGAAACATGGAGCAGTGCTGGACTTTCTCAATCACAGAGTCAATACCAGAAACATGGAGCAGTGCTGGACTATTTCAATCACAGAGTCAATACCAGAAACATGGAGCAGTGCTGGACTTTCTCAATCAGGGTCAATACCAGAAACATGGAGCAGTGCTGGACTTTCTCAATCACAGAGTCAATACCAGAAACACGGAGCAGTGCTGGACTTTCTCAATCAGAGGGTCAATACCAGAAACATGGAGCAGTGCTGGACTTTCTCAATCAGAGGGTCAATACCAGAAACATGGAGCAGTGCTGGCCTTTCTCAATCACAGGGTCAATACCAGAAACATGGAGCAGTGCTGGACTTTCTCAATCAGGGTCAATACCAGAAACATGGAGCAGTGCTGGACTTTCTCAATCAGAGGGTCAATACCAGAAACATGGAGCAGTGCTGGACTTTCTCAATCACAGGGTCAATACCAGAAACATGGAGCAGTGCTGGACTTTCTTAATCAGGGTCAATACCAGAAACACGGAGCAGTGCTGGACTTTCTCAATCAGAGGGTCAATACCAGAAACATGGAGCAGTGCTGGACTTTCTCAATCAGGGTCAATACCAGAAACATGGAGCAGTGCTGGACTTTCTCAATCAGGGTCAATACCAGAAACATGGAGCAGTGCTGGACTTTCTCAATCAGGGTCAATACCAGAAACATGGAGCAGTGCTGGACTTTCTCAATCAGGTTCAATACCAGAAACATGGAGCAGTGCTGGACTTTCTCAATCACAGGGTCAATACCAGAAACATGGAGCAGTGCCGGACTTTCTCAATCAGAGGGTCAATACCAGAAACATGGAGCAGTGCTGGACTTTCTCAATCACAGGGTCAATACCAGAAACATGGAGCAGTGCTGGACGATCTCAATCAGGGTCAATACCAGAAACATGGAGCAGTGCTGGACTATCTCAATCAGGGTCAATACCAGAAACATGGAGCAGTGCTGGACTATCTCAATCTCAGGGACAATACCAGAAACATGGAGCAGTGCTGGACTTTCTCAATCAGGGTCAATACCAGAAACATGGAGCAGTGCTGGACTTTCTCAATCAGAGGGTCAATACCAGAAACATGGAGCAGTGCTGGACTTTCTCAATCAGGGTCAATACCAGAAACATGGAGCAGTGCTGGACTTTCTCAATCAGGGTCAATACCAGAAACATGGAGCAGTGCTGGACTTTCTCAATCACAGGGTCAATACCAGAAACATGGAGCAGTGCTGGACTTTCTCAATCAGGGTCAATACCAGAAACATGGAGCAGTGCTGGACTATTTCAATCACAGAGTCAATACCAGAAACATGGAGCAGTACTGGACTTTCTCAATCAGGGTCAATACCAGAAACATGGAGCAGTGCTGGACTTTCTCAATCACAGAGTCAATACCAGAAACACGGAGCAGTGCTGGACTTTCTCAATCAGAGGGTCAATACCAGAAACATGGAGCAGTGCTGGACTTTCTCAATCAGAGGGTCAATACCAGAAACATGGAGCAGTGCTGGACTTTCTCAATCACAGGGTCAATACCAGAAACATGGAGCAGTGCTGGACTTTCTCAATCACAGGGTCAATACCAGAAACATGGAGCAGTGCTGGACTTTCTCAATCAGGGTCAATACCAGAAACATGGAGCAGTGCTGGACTTTCTCAATCAGAGGGTCAATACCAGAAACATGGAGCAGTGCTGGACTTTCTCAATCAGGGTCAATACCAGAAACATGGAGCAGTGCTGGACTTTCTCAATCACAGAGTCAATACCAGAAACACGGAGCAGTGCTGGACTTTCTCAATCAGAGGGTCAATACCAGAAACATGGAGCAGTGCTGGACTTTCTCAATCAGAGGGTCAATACCAGAAACATGGAGCAGTGCTGGACTTTCTCAATCAGAGGGTCAATACCAGAAACATGGAGCAGTGCTGGACTTTCTCAATCACAGGGTCAATACCAGAAACATGGAGCAGTGCTGGACTTTCTCAATCAGGGTCAATACCAGAAACATGGAGCAGTGCTGGACTTTCTCAATCAGAGGGTCAATACCAGAAACATGGAGCAGTGCTGGACTTTCTCAATCAGGGTCAATACCAGAAACATGGAGCAGTGCTGGACTTTCTCAATCAGGGTCAATACCAGAAACATGGAGCAGTGCTGGACTTTCTCAATCACAGGGTCAATACCAGAAACATGGAGCAGTGCTGGACTTTCTCAATCAGGGTCAATACCAGAAACATGGAGCAGTGCTGGACTATTTCAATCACAGAGTCAATACCAGAAACATGGAGCAGTGCTGGACTTTCTCAATCAGGGTCAATACCAGAAACATGGAGCAGTGCTGGACTTTCTCAATCACAGAGTCAATACCAGAAACACGGAGCAGTGCTGGACTTTCTCAATCAGAGGGTCAATACCAGAAACATGGAGCAGTGCTGGACTTTCTCAATCAGAGGGTCAATACCAGAAACATGGAGCAGTGCTGGACTTTCTCAATCACAGGGTCAATACCAGAAACATGGGGCAGTGCTGGACTTTCTCAATCAGGGTCAATACCAGAAACATGGAGCAGTGCTGGACTATCTCAATCTCAGGGACAATACCAGAAACATGGAGCAGTGCTGGACTTTCTCAATCAGGGTCAATACCAGAAACATGGAGCAGTGCTGGACTTTCTCAATCAGAGGGTCAATACCAGAAACATGGAGCAGTGCTGGACTTTCTCAATCAGGGTCAATACCAGAAACATGGAGCAGTGCTGGACTTTCTCAATCAGGGTCAATACCAGAAACATGGAGCAGTGCTGGACTTTCTCAATCACAGGGTCAATACCAGAAACATGGAGCAGTGCTGGACTTTCTCAATCAGGGTCAATACCAGAAACATGGAGCAGTGCTGGACTATTTCAATCACAGAGTCAATACCAGAAACATGGAGCAGTGCTGGACTTTCTCAATCAGGGTCAATACCAGAAACATGGAGCAGTGCTGGACTTTCTCAATCACAGAGTCAATACCAGAAACACGGAGCAGTGCTGGACTTTCTCAATCAGAGGGTCAATACCAGAAACATGGAGCAGTGCTGGACTTTCTCAATCAGAGGGTCAATACCAGAAACATGGAGCAGTGCTGGACTTTCTCAATCACAGGGTCAATACCAGAAACATGGAGCAGTGCTGGACTTTCTCAATCAGGGTCAATACCAGAAACATGGAGCAGTGCTGGACTTTCTCAATCAGAGGGTCAATACCAGAAACATGGAGCAGTGCTGGACTTTCTCAATCACAGGGTCAATACCAGAAACATGGAGCAGTGCTGGACTTTCTTAATCAGGGTCAATACCAGAAACACGGAGCAGTGCTGGACTTTCTCAATCAGAGGGTCAATACCAGAAACATGGAGCAGTGCTGGACTTTCTCAATCTGGGTCAATACCAGAAACATGGAGCAGTGCTGGACTTTCTCAATCAGGGTCAATACCAGAAACATGGAGCAGTGCTGGACTTTCTCAATCAGGGTCAATACCAGAAACATGGAGCAGTGCTGGACTTTCTCAATCAGAGGGTCAATACCAGAAACATGGAGCAGTGCTGGACTTTCTCAATCACAGGGTCAATACCAGAAACATGGAGCAGTGCTGGACTATCTCAATCAGGGTCAATACCAGAAACATGGAGCAGTGCTGGACTTTCTCAATCAGGGTCAATACCAGAAACATGGAGCAGTGCTGGACTATCTCAATCAGGGTCAATACCAGAAACATGGAGCAGTGCTGGACTATCTCAATCACAGGGACAATACCAGAAACATGGAGCAGTGCTGGACTTTCTCAATCAGGGTCAATACCAGAAACATGGAGCAGTGCTGGACTTTCTCAATCACAGAGTCAATACCAGAAACATGGAGCAGCGCTGGACTTTCTCAATCACAGAGTCAATACCAGAAACATGGAGCAGCGCTGGACTTTCTCAATCACAGGATCAATACCAGAAACATGGAGCAGCGCTGGACTATCTCAATCAGAGTCAATACCAGAAACATGGAGCAGTGCTGGGCTTTCTCAATCACAGAGTCAATACCAGAAACATGGAGCAGCGCTGGACTTTCTCAATCACAGAGTCAATACCAGAAACATGGAGCAGCGCTGGACTTTCTCAATCATAGGATCAATACCAGAAACATGGAGCAGCGCTGGACTATCTCAATCAGAGTCAATACCAGAAACATGGAGCAGTGCTGGACTTTCTCAATCAGAGGGTCAATACCCAGAAACATGGAGCAGTGCTGGACTTTCTCAATCACAGAGTCAATACCAGAAACATGGAGCAGCGCTGGACTTTCTCAATCAGGGTCAATACCAGAAACATGGAGCAGTGCTGGACTTTCTCAATCACAGGGTCAATACCAGAAACATGGAGCAGTGCTGGACTTTCTCAATCAGAGGGTCAATACCAGAAACATGGAGCAGTGCTGGACTTTCTCAATCACAGGGTCAATACCAGAAACATGGAGCAGTGCTGGACTATCTCAATCAGGGTCAATACCAGAAACATGGAGCAGTGCTGGACTTTCTCAATCAGGGTCAATACCAGAAACATGGAGCAGTGCTGGACTATCTCAATCAGGGTCAATACCAGAAACATGGAGCAGTGCTGGACTATCTCAATCACAGAGTCAATACCAGGAACATGGAGCAGCGCTGGACTATATCTGTTGAATGACAAGGAAAGGCATTCTCCTTTGACAGAACTTGTTTTTTATTTATCCTCAGGATGTGGGTGTCGATGGCAAAGCTGGGTCACTGCGAGAGCAGAAATAGTTGAAAAGCTGCCGAGGGACTGGAGGGAGTCTGGGGGGAGGGGGAGGGGCAGGGGGAGGGGCAGGGGGAGGGGCAGGGGGAGGGGCAGGGGGAGGGGCAGGGGGAGGGGCAGGGGGAGGGGCAGGGGGAGGGGCAGGGGGAGGGGCAGGGGGAGGGGCAGGGGGAGGGGGACGGGTTCTTTCACGGAGGGCCATTCGACAACCAGCTGGGACTTTGCACCAATGCCACATCTTGGCACAGTGGGATCCCAACGGATTACTTGTCAAGTCCCATAACCATTACACCATCATAACCCTTAATCACTGTGCAGGGATACCTCGCTACAGGCTGCTGAACACTTACCCAGCAGTGGTTTAGGTTTCTTAACGAAGGACAGTTTAAGTTGAGAGGAGGATCCCACTTCAAAGTTTGGTTTCTTGGCCTTTATCCCCATCTTGACCAAGTTCGTACCCAGGTAGCCGAGGGATTGCCTTATCGAGCTCAGCTGTTCAGCTGTCAAAGATTCATTTCCAAACTGAGAAAAAGAAGAAGCACTGGCTACAGTTACTGTTGGTTAAAGTGTGATTGTATGAAGAGGAGCTGGAACAAAGCAAACAAATAAAGACACTCAGCCTGAAGCACAGGAAGTCGCTCTCTCCATGGCTCAGTGGGTACATGCACCACCTGTAGCACAGACCACCCAAACATGCCAGGGTGGAGCCCCGGCCTGCGCCCCTGCCAGGGTGGGGGGGCTGCTATCAGAATGAAGAGATACACGGCGTCCGTGACCCCCTGCTGGGAAGTGTGTGGGTGTCTGGTGAGAGCACGGTACGAGGTTACCCCAGGACTGGGCCGCTGGTCCACACTCTCACAGGGAGGATGGCGACTGGGTTGAGATATCTCAGGGCTCCAGAGGATCCAAACCCCAGCGGGAGGCAAGAGTCTTTCGGGACAAGGGCCCACTGCAGTCAGCCCCCACTCCGCATCTCTTCCACCGCGCCCCCCCACTCCACCCCTCGCAACTCCACTCCACCACCTCTCCCAACTCCACTCCACCCCCTCTCCCAACTCCACTCCACCCCCTCTCCCAACTCCACTCCACCCCCTCTCCCAACTCCACCCCACCCCCTCTCCCCACTCCACTCCACCCCCTCTCCCAACTCCACCCCACCCCCTCTCCCAACTCCACCCCACCCCCTCTCCCAACTCCACCCCACCCCCTCTCCCAACTCCACTCCACCCCCTCTCCCAACTCCACCCCACCCCCTCTCCCCACTCCACTCCACCCCCTCTCCCAACTCCACCCCACCCCCTCTCCCAACTCCACCCCACCCCCTCTCCCAACTCCACCCCACCCCCTCTCCCAACTCCACCCCACCCCCTCTCCCAACTCCACTCCACCCCTCCCCACTCCACTCCACCCCTCCCCACTCCCAACTCCACTCCACCCCCTCTCCCAACTCCACTCCACCCCCTCTCCCAACTCCACCCCACCCCCTCTCCCAACTCCACTCCACCCCCTCTCCCAACTCCACTCCACCCCTCCCCACTCCACTCCACCCCCTCTCCCAACTCCACTCCACCCCCTCTCCCAACTCCACTCCACCCCCTCTCCCAACTCCACTCCACCCCCCTCCCAACTCCACTCCACCCCCCTCCCAACTCCACCCCTCCCCTCTCCCAACTCCACTCCACCCCCCTCCCAACTCCACTCCACCCCCCTCCCAACTCCACTCCACCCCCCTCCCAACTCCACCCCACCCCCTCTCCCAACTCCACCCCACCCCCTCTCCCAACTCCACTCCACCCCCTCTCCCAACTCCACTCCACCCCCTCTCCCAACTCCACTCCACCCCCCTCCCAACTCCACCCCTCCCCCTCTCCCAACTCCACTCCACCCCCTCTCCCAACTCCACCCCACCCCCTCTCCCAACTCCACTCCACCCCCTCTCCCAACTCCACTCCACCCCCCTCCCAACTCCACCCCACCCCCTCCCAACTCCACTCCACCCCCTCTCCCAACTCCACCCCTCCCCCTCTCCCAACTCCACTCCACCCCCTCTCCCAACTCCACCCCTCCCCCTCTCCCAACTCCACCCCTCCCCCTCTCCCAACTCCACTCCACCCCCCTCCCAACTCCACTCCACCCCCTCTCCCAACTCCACTCCACCCCCTCTCCCAACTCCACTCCACCCCCTCTCCCAACTCCACCCCTCCCCCTCTCCCAACTCCACCCCTCCCCTCTCCCAACTCCACCCCTCCCCTCTCCCAACTCCACCCCTCCCCTCTCCCAATTCCACCCCTCCCCTCTCCCAACTCCACCCCTCCCCTCTCCCAATTCCACCCCTCCCCTCTCCCAATTCCACCCCTCCCCTCTCCCAATTCCACCCCTCCCCTCTCCCAATTCCACCCCTCCCCTCTCCCAATTCCACCCCTCCCCTCTCCCAACTCCACCCCCCAACTCCACCCCTCCCCTCTCCCAATTCCACCCCCCAACTCAACCCCTCCCCGTCCCATCTGTACCCCCCCAATACCATCCCTCTTCCTCTCCAAACTCCACCCCTCCACTCCACCCCCCCCGACCCCCACCTCCCCCTCCCTTCCCAACTTCACCCCTCCCCACCCACCCCTCCAACTCAACTCAACCCCACCCCAAAACTCCACCCAGCCCTCCCCCTTCCCCAAACTCCATCCCCCCCAGCATCTCCATGCCCCACCCTCCACTGGCTCCCCCTCCCCCGGCTCCACCTCCCCCAGCCAAGTTTCCCTTGAGCAACAGGTGGGTGGGCAGACAGACACGATGCAGAGCTCAGCCCTACCTTACAGATCTCCGTGTACCCGGCCAGTTTCAGGGCGGAGGTGAGCTGGGCACCGGTCTTCAGTTTGCTGTTACCATCTAACAGAGACATAAGAAATGACTGGGTGAGAGTGTGACACGACCCCAGGGTGATCACTGATATCACCTCCTCCAGTCGAACCAGGTGAAGCCGGGTTTGACCCTTCACGACACCTGCTGATTGAATCATGTCGGCAGAGGGAGATCACAGACACCTGCACAACTCAGGCCCAGGGCCCCATCATCAGGAACCACCAGGGAAGCTCAAAAAACAGCAACAGGTCATTTCTGCTCGATGCCTCGGTGTGTCACCCCATCCCCCTTCCACACCAGCGGTCACTACCCAATGCCACCTGTTGGAACCTGCACCTGTGTGGAAGTCGTGAAGGAGAGGACCAGGCTCTGCCGTGGGGTCCCCCATGGCCAAATAGCCCATTGACACGTGCTCAGACGTCACCAGTTTCAGGAGAGAAGGGACCGAGGGAGTCGGATTAAAAATTTACCCCAGCAATTTCTTTAAATGGATCTTTATGTGCCCCACAATGGGTGCCCAGTGCTAACATTTAGCGCTGTCAAGTCACACGAGGACAAAGCAGGGCAAACCTCCCTTTGCTCGACTTCAAGGAAGTGTTTGTCCCACCCTCAGAGCAGCACCCCCCTAACCGCACCAGCTGATGTCTCCATTTCCTCGAACTCTGCGAGGCCATGCAGTGAGATTGCCAAATGCAGGCTGAATTATGGACACACACTCGCATTCACCATCAGTGAATTGGCACCAACAATGCCCAACACCAAGGATGGCATCAGAGCCTCCTCATTGCCCACTGGCTTGGCGAGTGTTTGGAATCCAGGAGCTAGTGTGCAAGCATAAGCAACAATTTCACTTGGAGACACAAGGTCGTCATGGAGATGTCAACCCTCAGAACAAACATCCCTCACCTTAATATCATTCACATTTTTGACATTGATCTTTGGCCTCCATCCCTTTTCCATCTAAAAAAAATTGCAGTTGAATTTACATCACATTACCCAGCAAAAGTGCAAAGTAGAAAGGCACCTGCTCACCTGAAACACAGACAGGCTCCGTGAAATAAAACCTTCCCCCGGGCTTCAGGATCCGAGCAATTTCGGCAAATATCTCAAACGTGTGCACGATTGCAGAGTTTGGCACAAGGCCAGAGAGGACGACGTCAAAGCTGGACTCCTTGTAAGCAGCTGGAATCAGAGGGAGCAGAGAGATTGAAAGTCATGGGAAAGCAGGCTGAGAGCACACCCGCACTGAAAACCAGTAACAGCTTTCAGGGCTCCCCATTCAACAGTGTAGTGATTTGAGTGAAGATAAGCAGAGTGTGGCAGGAAGGGACAGAGAGTTTACCAATAATAGAGCATCAGTGAATAATGTCAAAGCAGGAAAAACGGTAAAAAGTCAAAATTAAAGGCTCTTTATCTGAATGCACGAAGCATTCGTAATAAGATAGATGAATTAATTGAACATTAATGGGTTTGATCTAACAGCCATTACAGAGACATGGTTGCAAAGTGACCAAGCTTGGGAACTAAATATTCCAGGGTACATGATGTTTAGAAGAAACAGGCAAAATGGAAAGGGAGGGGGTGTAGCCCTAATAATAAATGATGACATAAGGACAGTGGTGAGAAAGGATCTTTGCTTGGAAAATCAGGACGTAGTATCAGTACGGGTGGAAATAAGAAATAACAAGGGGCAGAAAACACTGGTGGGATAGTTTATAGGCCCCCTAATAGTAGCAATACCGTTGGACAGAATATTAACATGGAACCAACCAGGGAACAGGCTATTTTAGAACTTGTATTATGTAATGAGACAGGGTTAATTAGTAATCTCACAGTAGGAGATCCTCTGGGGAAGAGTGATCATAATATGATAGAATTTCACATTGAGTTTGAAAGTGACATACTTAAGTCAGAAACTAGAGTCTTAAACTTAAATAAAGCCAGTTACATATGTCTGAGAGGCGAGTTGGCTAATGTAGATTGGGAAATTAAAGGGTTTGACAGTTGAAAAGCAATGGCAAATATTTAAAGAAATCTTTCAATATTCTCAACAAATATACATTCCATTGAGAAATAAAAACCCAACAGGAAAAGTGATTCACCCGTAGCTAACTAAAGAAGTTAAGGAGAGTATTAGATTGAAAGAGGCCTATAATGTTGCGAAGAAGAGCAGTAAGCCTGAGCATTGGGAGAGTTTTAGAAACCAACAAAGGATGACCAAAAAATTGACAGAAAATAGAACATGAGAATAAACTAGCAAGAAATATAAAAACGGATTGTGAGAGCTCCTACAAGTCTGTAAAAAGGAAGAGAGCAGCAAAAGTAAACGTTGGTCCCTTCGAGGCTGAGACAGGAGTAATTATAATGGGGAATCAGGAAATGGCAGATGCGTAAAACAAATATGTTGTATCTGTCTTCACAGTAGAAGACACAAAAAACATACCAGAAATAGTGGGGAACCAAGGGGGAAATGAGAGGGAGGAACTTAAAGTAATTATCAGTAGAGAAAAAGTACTTGAGAAATTAATGCGACTAAAAGCTGATAAATCCCCTGGACCTGATGGCCGACATCCGAGGGTTCTAAAAGAGGTGGCTCCAGAGATGGTGGATGCATTGGTTACGATCTTCCAAAATTCTCTAGATTCTAGAACGGTCCCAGCGGATTGGAAGGCAGCAAATGTTACCCCGTTATTCAAGAAAGGTGAGAGAGAGAAAACAGGGAACGACAGGCCTGTTAGCCTGACATCAGTCGTCGGGAAAATGCTGGAATCCATTATTAAGGAAGTGGTAACAGGGCACTTAGAAAATCATAATATGATTAGGCAGAGTCAACATGGTTTTATGACAGGGAAATCGTGTTTGACAAATTTATGAGAGTTTTTTGAGGATGTAACTAGCAGGGTCGATAAAGGGGAACCAGTGGATGGAGTATATTTGGATTTTCAAAAGGCATTCGATAAGGTGCCACATAAAAGGTTGTTACCCAAGATAAGGACGGATGGGACTGGGGGTAATATATTAGCATGGATTGAGGATTGGTTCATGGGCAGGAAACAGAGAGTGGGGATAAACGGGTCATTCTCAGGTTGGCAGGCTGGAACGAGTGGGGTGAGACAGGGATCAGTGCTTGGGCCTCAGCTATTTACAATCGATATTAATGACTGAGATAAAGGGACCGAGTGTAATGGATCCAAGTTTGGTGATGATACAAAGCCAGGTGGGAAAGTGAGCTGTGAGGAGGACACAAAGAGTCTGCAAAGGGATATAGAGGGGGTGCAATGAAGGTTCACGAGATTAATTCCTGGGATGAGAGGGTTGTCCTATGAGGAGAGATTGAGTAGAATGGGCCTCTACTCTCTGGAGTTTAGAAGAATGAGAGGTGATCTCATATAAGATTCTGAGGGGGCGTGACAGGGTCGATGCTGAGAGATTGTTCCCCTGGTTGGAGAGTCTAGAATTAGGGGTCATAATCTCAGGATAAGGGGTCGGACATTTAAGACTGAGATGAGGAGGAATTTCTTCACTCAGAGGGTTGTGAATCTTTGGAATTCTCTACCCCAGAGGGCTGTGGATGATGAGTCATTGAGTATATTCAAGGCTGAGATCAATAGATTTTTGGACTCTCGGGGAATCGAGGGATATGGGAATCGGGGGTGAAAGTGGAGTTGAGGTCGAAGATCAGCCATGATCTGATTGAATGGTGGAGCAGGCTCGAGGGGCCGTGTGGCCCACTCCGTTCTTATACTTATACGTACTTTCTTCTGTTCTTATGCCGGGCTGGATTATACAACAATCACAGCTGATGCAGTGACCTGGCGGTAAATGCAGTCTATTTATTAACACACAGGGATATTAATGTAAGGGATTTAGGACAGACAGCAGGAGAACCCTTTTTACAGAGGGTTGTGATGATGTGGAATGTACTACGGGAGTTAGTGATTGGAGCAGAGACCCTGTCAACATTTAAGAGTAGGTTAGAGAGGTGGTTGAAGGAAAGGGGGATAAAGGGATCGGGGAACGGGGATGGGGATACTGCTTGTGTGGGGGGTAAACGCCAGCACGGACAGGTTGGGCCGAACAGACTGTTTCTCTACTGTAATTGCTATGTAATTTTCACTCTGTGTGCTGGGTTAGGTCGTGTCAGCTGGGGAAGGGGGGGGGCAGGGGGAGTGATTCATCCGTGGCTAACTGAAGAAGTTAAGGATAGTATTAAATTAAAAAGAGGTTTATAATGTTGCCCGAGGATTGGGAGAGTTTTAGAAACCGACAAAGGACGACCATATGATTGAAAGGGAGAATACAGAAAATGAGAGTGAGGAACTTAAAGTAATTAAGATTTGTAAAGAAAATGTACTGGAGAAATTAATGGATTTAAAAGCTGATAAATCCCCTGGACCTGATGGCCTACATCCTAGGGTTCTAAAAGAGGCTCCAGAGATGGTGGATGCATTGGTTATGATCTTCCAAAATTCTCTAGATTCTAGAACGGTCCCAGGGATTGGAAGGAACCAATGTAACCCCGCTATTCAAGAAAGGAGGGAGAGAGAAAACAGGGAACTACAGGCCAGTTCGCCTGACATCAGTCGTCGGGAAAATGCTGGAATCCATTATTAAGGAAGTGGTAACAGGGCACTTAGAAAATCATAATATGATTAGGCAGAGTCAACATGGTTTTATGACAGGGAAATCGTGTTTGACAAATTTATGAGAGTTTTTTGAGGATGTAACTAGCAGGGTCGATAAAGGGGAACCAGTGGATGGAGTATATTTGGATTTTCAAAAGGCATTCGATAAGGTGCCACATAAAAGGTTGTTACCCAAGATAAGGACGGATGGGACTGGGGGTAATATATTAGCATGGATTGAGGATTGGTTCATGGGCAGGAAACAGAGAGTGGGGATAAACGGGTCATTCTCAGGTTGGCAGGCTGGAACGAGTGGGGTGAGACAGGGATCAGTGCTTGGGCCTCAGCTATTTACAATCGATATTAATGACTGAGATAAAGGGACCGAGTGTAATGGATCCAAGTTTGGTGATGATACAAAGCCAGGTGGGAAAGTGAGCTGTGAGGAGGACACAAAGAGTCTGCAAAGGGATATAGAGGGGGTGCAATGAAGGTTCACGAGATTAATTCCTGGGATGAGAGGGTTGTCCTATGAGGAGAGATTGAGTAGAATGGGCCTCTACTCTCTGGAGTTTAGAAGAATGAGAGGTGATCTCATATAAGATTCTGAGGGGGCGTGACAGGGTCGATGCTGAGAGATTGTTCCCCTGGTTGGAGAGTCTAGAATTAGGGGTCATAATCTCAGGATAAGGGGTCGGACATTTAAGACTGAGATGAGGAGGAATTTCTTCACTCAGAGGGTTGTGAATCTTTGGAATTCTCTACCCCAGAGGGCTGTGGATGATGAGTCATTGAGTATATTCAAGGCTGAGATCAATAGATTTTTGGACTCTCGGGGAATCGAGGGATATGGGAATCGGGGGTGAAAGTGGAGTTGAGGTCGAAGATCAGCCATGATCTGATTGAATGGTGGAGCAGGCTCGAGGGGCCGTGTGGCCCACTCCGTTCTTATACTTATACGTACTTTCTTCTGTTCTTATGCCGGGCTGGATTATACAACAATCACAGCTGATGCAGTGACCTGGCGGTAAATGCAGTCTATTTATTAACACACAGGGATATTAATGTAAGGGATTTAGGACAGACAGCAGGAGAACCCTTTTTACAGAGGGTTGTGATGATGTGGAATGTACTACGGGAGTTAGTGATTGGAGCAGAGACCCTGTCAACATTTAAGAGTAGGTTAGAGAGGTGGTTGAAGGAAAGGGGGATAAAGGGATCGGGGAACGGGGATGGGGATACTGCTTGTGTGGGGGGTAAACGCCAGCACGGACAGGTTGGGCCGAACAGACTGTTTCTCTACTGTAATTGCTATGTAATTTTCACTCTGTGTGCTGGGTTAGGTCGTGTCAGCTGGGGAAGGGGGGGGGGCAGGGGGAGTGATTCATCCGTGGCTAACTGAAGAAGTTAAGGATAGTATTAAATTAAAAAGAGGTTTATAATGTTGCCCGAGGATTGGGAGAGTTTTAGAAACCGACAAAGGACGACCATATGATTGAAAGGGAGAATACAGAAAATGAGAGTGAGGAACTTAAAGTAATTAAGATTTGTAAAGAAAATGTACTGGAGAAATTAATGGATTTAAAAGCTGATAAATCCCCTGGACCTGATGGCCTACATCCTAGGGTTCTAAAAGAGGCTCCAGAGATGGTGGATGCATTGGTTATGATCTTCCAAAATTCTCTAGATTCTAGAACGGTCCCAGGGATTGGAAGGAACCAATGTAACCCCGCTATTCAAGAAAGGAGGGAGAGAGAAAACAGGGAACTACAGGCCAGTTCGCCTGACATCAGTCGTCGGGAAAATGCTGGAATCCATTATTAAGGAAGTGGTAACAGGGCACTTAGAAAATCATAATATGATTAGGCAGAGTCAACATGGTTTTATGACAGGGAAATCGTGTTTGACAAATTTATGAGAGTTTTTTGAGGATGTAACTAGCAGGGTCGATAAAGGGGAACCAGTGGATGGAACAATGGAGCGGGACGGGGGCCCACTGACCGAGCAGTGAGGGGGGCGGGACAGGGGCCCACTGACCGAGCAGTGAGGGGGGCGGGACAGGGGCCCACTGACCGAGCAGTGAGGGGGGCGGGACAGGGGCCCACTGGCCCAGCAGTGAGAGGGGCGGGACCGAGGCCCACTGGCCCAGCAGTGAGAGGGGCGGGACTGAGGCCCACTGGCCGAGCAGTGAGAGGGGCGGGACCGGGGCCCACTGGCCCAGCAGTGAGAGGGGCGGGACCGGGGCCCACTGGCCCAGCAGTGAGAGGGGCGGGACCGGGGCCCACTAGTGAGAGGGGCGGGACCGAGGCCCACTGGCCCAGCAGTGAGAGGGGCGGGACCGGGGCCCACTGGCCCAGCAGTGAGAGGGGCGGGACTGAGGCCCACTGGCCCAGCAGTGAGAGGGGCGGGACTGAGGCCCACTGGCCCAGCAGTGAGAGGGGCGGGACTGAGGCCCACTGGCCCAGCAGTGAGAGGGGCGGGACCGAGGCCCACTGGCCCAGCAGTGAGAGGGGCGGGACTGAGGCCCACTGGCCCAGCAGTGAGAGGGGCGGGACCAAGGCCCACTGGCCCAGCAGTGAGAGGGGCGGGACTGAGGCCCACTGGCCCAGCAGTGAGAGGGGCGGGACCGGGGCCCACTGGCCCAGCAGTGAGAGGGGCGGGACCGGGGCCCACTAGTGAGAGGGGCGGGACCGAGGCCCACTGGCCCAGCAGTGAGAGGGGCGGGACCGGGGCCCACTGGCCCAGCAGTGAGAGGGGCGGGACGGGGGCCCACTGGCCCAGCAGTGAGAGGGGCGGGACCGGGGCCCACTGGCCCAGCAGTGAGAGGGGCGGGACCGAGGCCCACTGGCCCAGCAGTGAGAGGGGCGGGACCAAGGCCCACTGGCCCAGCAGTGAGAGGGGCGGGACCAAGGCCCACTGGCCCAGCAGTGAGAGGGGCGGGACCGGGGCCCACTGGCCCAGCAGTGAGAGGGGCGGGACTGAGGCCCACTGGCCGAGCAGTGAGAGGGGCGGGACCGGGGCCCACTGGCCCAGCAGTGAGAGGGGCGGGACCGGGGCCCACTGGCCCAGCAGTGAGAGGGGCGGGACCGAGGCCCACTGGCCCAGCAGTGAGGGGGGCGGGACCGAGGCCCACTGGCCCAGCAGTGAGAGGGGCGGGACCAAGGCCCACTGGCCCAGCAGTGAGAGGGGCGGGACCAAGGCCCACTGGCCCAGCAGTGAGAGGGGCGGGACCAAGGCCCACTGGCCCAGCAGTGAGAGGGGCGGGACGGGGGCCCACTGGCCCAGCAGTGAGAGGGGCGGGACGGGGGCCCACTGGCCCAGCAGTGAGAGGGGCGGGACTGAGGCCCACTGGCCCAGCAGTGAGAGGGGCGGGACGGGGGCCCACTGGCCCAGCATTGAGAGGGGCGGGACGGGGGCCCACTGGCCCAGCATTGAGAGGGGCGGGACGGGGGCCCACTGGCCCAGCAGTGAGAGGGGCGGGACGGGGGCCCACTGGCCCAGCAGTGAGAGGGGCGGGACGGGGGCCCACTGGCCCAGCATTGAGAGGGGCGGGACGGGGGCCCACTGGCCCAGCATTGAGAGGGGCGGGACGGGGGCCCACTGGCCCAGCAGTGAGAGGGGCGGGACTGAGGCCCACTGGCCCAGCAGTGAGAGGGGCGGGACGGGGGCCCACTGGCCCAGCATTGAGAGGGGCGGGACGGGGGCCCACTGGCCCAGCATTGAGAGGGGCGGGACGGGGGCCCCACTGGCCCAGCAGTGAGAGGGGCGGGACGGGGGCCCACTGGCCCAGCAGTGAGAGGGGCGGGACGGGGGCCCACTGGCCCAGCAGTGAGAGGGGCGGGACGGGGGCCCACTGGCCCAGCAGTGAGAGGGGCGGGACGGGGGCCCACTGGCCCAGCAGTGAGAGGGGCGGGACGGGGGCCCACTGACCCAGCAGTGAGAGGGGCGGGACGGGGGCCCACTGGCCCAGCAGTGAGAGGGGCGGGACGGGGGCCCACTGACCCAGCAGTGAGGGGGGCGGGACTGATGGTTTTCTTCTTGTACATTGGATTATGAGAGGGCTTTTGATAAGGCCCCGCTCCGACTAACGGCTCAGTGAGGACTGACGAGAGGGGAGGTGTGGAGCTGGACAGATAATCAGGCTGGAAAGAGGTTCCACCAGGGTTGCCAGAGGTGAGGAGGTCGACCCGAGCATTGTAAGGGACTTGTTTTTGAACTTACATATCTTGAGCCTCTCGATGTTTTCCATCGCCACGGAGCCCAAAGCTCCAGTGACTGCCCGAATGTCTTGCACCAGCCTGGTCTGGGACTCAGCAGTCGTCGAACTGTCCCAGATTACAGCCACATTGTGGCCCGCCTTTATATCAAACTGTTCCATCGCAACTCCTGCAGCAGCACAGAAACACGACATTCAGCCGAGAACACCCCATTTATAATCTTCAATAACATGTACCACCATGCCCATCTACGAACCCAGACACCGGGGGGGGGGGGCACCGAGGGCGGGGGGGAGGCACCGAGGGCGGGGGGGGCACCGAGGGCGGGGGGGGGGGACCGAGGGCGGGGTGGGGGGACCGAGGGCGGGGGGGGCACCGAGGGCGGGGGGGGGGGGACCGAGGGCGGGGGGGGGACCGAGGGCGGGGGGGGGCACCGAGGGCGGGGGGCACCGAGGGCGGGGGGGCACCGAGGGCGGCGGGGGGGGGACCGAGGGCGGGGGGCACCGAGGGCGGGGGGCACCGAGGGCGGGGGGCACCGAGGGCGGGGGGGCACCGAGGGCGGGGGGCACCGAGGGCGGCGGGGGGCACCGAGGGCGGCGGGGGGCACCGAGGGCGCGGGGGGCACCGAGGGCGGGGGGCACCGAGGGCGGCGGGGGGCACCGAGGGCGGGGGGGGGGCACCGAGGGCCTCTACGCCCATTAAACATGATAGGTCCACGGTCATCCTTCCAAGTGGACTACATGGGACCATTACCTCAAACAGCCAGAGGCAATTGTTTCTCATCCCCCCGCCCCTGGAAAAGCTCTCAGATATGGGAAGGTTTGGAGAACTCTCAGGACTGTGTTGGGATATTGATGGGTGCTCAAGGACAGGTTAGACTGGTGAACAAATATACTTTGCTCTTCAAGACAATGCTCAACTATCAGAATTTAATCATAGTACCATATTAGTACAGCACAGGAGGAGGCCATTCTGCCCATCATGCCTGTGCCAGCTCTTCGAATCACAGAAAGGTAACAGCACGGAAGGAGGCCATTCAGCCCATCGAGTCCACACCGGCTCTATGTGAGAGCAATCCATCCAGTCCCACTCCCCCTCTCTTTCCCTGTAGTCCTGCAAATTTTTTCCTTCAAGTATTTATCCAGTTCCTTTTTGAAGACCATGATTGAATCTGCCTCCTCCACCCCCTCGGGCAGTGCATCCAGATCATAACCACTCGCTGGGTAAAAAAGTTTTTCCACATGTCACCTTTGGTTCTTTTGCCAATCGCCTTAAATCTATGACCTCTGCTCCTTGACCCTTCCACCAATGGGAACAGTTTCTCTCTATCTACTCTGTCTCGACCCTTCATGATTTTGAACACCTCGATCAAATCTCCTCTCAACCTTCTCTGTTCCAAGGAGAACAACCCCAGCTTCTCCAGTCTATCCACATAACTAAAGTCCCTCATCCCTGGGACCATTCCAGTAAATCTCTTCTGCACCCTCTCTAAGGCCTTCACATCTTTCCTAAAGTGCGGTGCCCAGAATTGGACACAATACTCCAGTTGTGGCCGAACCAATGTTTTATAAAGGTTCATCATGACTTCCTTACTTTTGTACTCTATGCCTCTATTTATAAAGCCCAGGATCCAGTATGCTTTTTTAACCACTTTCTCAACCTGTCCTGCCACCTTCAGTGATTTATGAACATATACCCCCAGATCTCTCTGTTCCTGTACCCCTTTTAGAATTGTGCCCTCTAGTTTATATTGCCTCTCCTCGTTCTTCCTGCCAAAATGTATCACTTCACATTTTTCTGTGTTAAATTTCATCTGCCACGTGTCCACCCATTCCACCAGCCTGTCTATATCCTCTTGAAGTCTATCACTATCCTCCTCACTGTTTACTACACTTCCAAGTTTCGTGCCATCTGCAAATTTTGATATTGTGCCCTGTACACCCAAGTCCAAGTCATGAATATATATCAAGAAAAGCAGTGGTCCCAGCACCGACCCCTGGGAAACCCCACTGTACACCTCCCTCCAGTCCGAAAAACAACCGTTCACCAGTACTCTCTGTTTCCTGTCACTTAGTCAATTTTGCGACCGCCCCCTTCATTCCACGGGCCGCAATCTTGATGACAAGCCCACTTTGCAGTACTTTACCAAACGCCTTTTGAGAATCCATATACACATCAACCACACTACCCTCATCTACCCTCTCTGTTAAACATGATTTGCCTTTAACAAATCCATGCTGACTTTCCCTAATCAATCTACACTTGTCCAAGTGACTATTAATTCTGTCCCGGATTATCGTTTCTAAAAGTTTCCCCACCACCGAGGTTAAACTGACTGGCCTGTAGTTGCTGGGTTAATCCTTACACCCTTTTTTGAACAAGGGTGTAACATTTGCAATTCTCCAGTCCCCTGGCACCACCCCCATATCTAAGGATGTTTGGAAGATTATGGCCAGCACCTCCGCAATTTCCACCCTTACTTCCCTCAGCAATTTAGGGTGCATCCCATCCGGACCGGGTGATTTATCTACTTTAAGTACAGCTAGCCTTTCGAGTACCTCTTCTTTATTAATTTTTAGCCCATCCAGTATCTTAACTATATCTTCCTTTACTGAGACTCTGGCAGCATCTTCTTCCTGGGTAAAGATCGATGCAAAGTGCTCATTTAATACCTCGGACATCCCTATTGCCTCCATGAGTAGATCTCCTTTATGGTCCCTAATCAGCCCCACCCCTCCTCTCACTACCCGTTTACTGTTTACATGCCTGTAGAAGACTTTTGGATTCCCTTTTATGTTAGCCGCTGGTCTATTCTCATACTCTCTCTTTGCCCCTCTTATTTCCCTTTTCACTTCCCCTCTGAACTTTCTATATTCTGCCTGGTTCTCACTTGTGTTATCAACCTGACATCTGTCATACACCCCCTTTTTTCTGCTTCATCTTACTCACTATATCACTTTCCTCATCCAGGGAGCTCAGGATTTACTTGTCCTACCTTTCCCCCTCGTGGGAATGTACCTCCTCTGTACCCGAACAATCCCCTCTTTAAAGACCACCCTTTGTTCAATTAAAGTTTTGCCTGTCCAATCTTTGACTCCAATTTACCCGGGCCAGGTCCGTTCTCAACCCACTGAAACTGGCTCTCCCCCAATTGAGTATTTTTACTCCAGATTGTTCCTTGTCATTTCCATTAATAATCTAAACCTTATGATATTATGATCACTGTTCCCTAAATGTTCCCCACTGACACTTGCTCCACTTGACCCACCTCATTCCCCAGGACCAGATCCAGCAATGCCTCCCTCCTCACTGGGCCCGAAACGTACTGGTCAAGAAAGTTTTCCTGAACACACTTCAGAAATTCCTCCCCCTCTCTGCCCTTTACACTATTACTATCCCAGTCTATATTAGGATGGTTGAAATCCCCAGTTATCACTTCTCTATAGTTCTTGCACCTCTCTGTAATTTCCCTGCAAATTTGCTCCTCGATCTCCTTCCCATTAGTTGGTGGCCTATAGAATACACCCAGTAGTGTAATGGCACCTCTATTGTTTCTGAACTCTCAGCAAATAGATTCTGTCCTTGACCCCTCCAGGACATCCTCTCTCTCCAGCACTGCAATATTCTCCTTAATCAATACTGCCACCCCCACCCTCCTTTCTTCCCTTCCCGATCTTTCCTGAACACCTTGTATCCAGGAATATTTAGTACCCAATCCCGCCCTTTTTTGAGCCCGGTCTCCGTTATCGCCATGACATCATATTCCCATGTGACTATTTGTGCCTGGTGCTCACCGACCTTGTTCACCAGGCTTCGTGTGTTTACACACATGCACTGGAAACCAGTCTTAGACTTTCTTGTTCTCCCTCTTAGTCTGATCTTCAAAAGAACTATTCAATTAGTGCCCTGTTCTTTCCCCATAGCCCTGTGCATTTTATTCCCTTCAAGTATTTATCCAATTCCCTTTTGAAAGTTACGACTGAATCTGCTTCCACCACCCTTTAACGCAGCGCATTCCATCTGCAAACTTTGAAATTATCCCCTCTATACCCAAGTCCAGGTCATTAATATATATCAAAAAGAGCAGTGGTCCTAATACTGACCCCTGGGGAACACCACTGTATATTTCCCTCCAGTCTGAAGAACAACCGTTCACCACTACTCTCTGCTTTTTGTCCCCTAGCCAATTCTGTATCCACACTGCCACTGTCCCTTTCGTCCCATCGGCTTTCATTAACAAGTCTATTATGTGGTACTTTATCAAACACCTTTTGAAAGTCCATATACACATCAACCACCCTACCCTCATCAACCTCTCCGTTACTTCATCAAAGAACTCAATCAAGTTAGTCAAACATGATTTTCCTTTAACAAATCCATGCTGACTTTCATTTATTAGCCCCGACTTTTCCAAGTGCCAATTAATTTTGGCCCAGATTATTGTCTCGAAGTTTCCCCAACACTGACATTAGACTGACTGGCCTGTAATTGCTGGGTTTATCCCTCTCCCCTTTTTGTGAACAGGGGTGTACCATTTGCAATCCTCCAGTCCTCTGGCATCATTCCCATATTTAAGGAGGATTGGAAGATTGTGGCCAGAGCCTCTGGAATTTCCACCCTTACTTCCCTCAGTAACCGAGGATGCATCCCATCTGGATCAGGTGACTTTTCGACCCTGAGTGCTGCCGACCTTTGAAGTCCCTCCCTCGATATCTATATTTATCCGATCCAATATCATTACTACCTCCTCCTTTACTGCTACATGGCAGCATCCTCTCCTCTAGTGAAGACCGATGTGAATTCTCATTCAGTCTCTCAGCCATTCCCTCTGCCTCCACAAATGGATCTTTTTTGTCCCGAATCAGCCCCACGCTTCCTTTGACTTCCCTTTTACTATTTATATGGGTTCACTTTTATGTTAGTCGCAAATCCATTCTCTATTCAATGATGTTGTTAAGAATAAAACTTAACATATTGTTTTAGATAGAATTAGGAAGCTGAACACAGATTGGGCAGCTGGTCCAGATGATACCCACTCGAGCCCTTTCGTTAAGTGTAGAGTTGGGGGGGGTAATGTGACCGAGGTTGATGAGATGATGAAGGGAATAGACTGTGTTTGTGGAGACGGATGACCAGGGGCCATGACTGTGAGCTGTGTCAGGCCAGTGCTGGCTGGGGTACCAGGAGGAGGCTCTACCCCGAGAGCAGTGGGCCTCGAGCGGGCCACCCGAGTCCTCAACTCCTTCAGGCGAGAGCTGGACCAGAGAGTGGCCGAGGTGGAGATGACTGGGTTAGAGCGGGGGAGATCCAGCCCAGTATCAGGGTCACTGGGAGAAAGCGGGGGAGATCCAGCCCAGTATCAGGGTCACTGGGAGAAAGCGGGGGAGATCCAGCCCAGTATCAGGGTCACTGGGGGAAAGCGGGGGAGATCCAGCCCAGTATCAGGGATCACTGGGAGAGAGCGGGGGAGATCCAGCCCAGTATCAGGGATCACTGGGGGAAAGCGGGGGAGATCCAGCCCAGTATCAGGGTCACTGGGAGAGAGCGGGGGAGATCCAGCCCAGTATCAGGGATCACTGGGAGAAAGCGAGGGAGATCCAGCCCGGTATCAGGGTCACTGGGAGAAAGCGGGGGAGATCCAGCCCAGTATCAGGGATCACTGGGGGAAAGCGGGGGAGATCCAGCCCAGTATCAGGGATCACTGGGGGAAAGCGGGGGAGATCCAGCCCAGTATCAGGGATCACTGGGGAAAGCGGGGGAGATCCAGCCCAGTATCAGGGTCACTGGGAGAAAGCGGGGGAGTTCCAGCCCAGTATCAGGGATCACTGGGAGAGAGCGGGGGAGATCCAGCCCAGTATCAGGGATCACTGGGGGAAAGCGGGGGAGATCCAGCCCAGTATCAGGGTCACTGGGAGAAAGCGGGGGAGATCCAGCCCAGTATCAGGGATCACTGGGGGAGAGCGGGGGAGATCCAGCCCAGTATCAGGGTCACTGGGGGAAAGCGGGGGAGATCCAGCCCGGTATCAGGGATCACTGGGAGAGAGCGGGGGAGATCCAGCCCAGTATCAGGGTCACTGGGGGAAAGCGGGGGAGATCCAGCCCAGTATCAGGGTCACTGGGGGAGAGCGGGGGAGATCCAGCCCAGTATCAGGGATCACTGGGGGAGAGCGGGGGAGATCCAGCCCAGTATCAGGGTCACTGGGGGAGAGCGGGGGAGATCCAGCCCAGTATCAGGGATCACTGGGAGAAAGCGGGGGAGATCCAGCCCAGTATCAGGGTCACTGGGAGAAAGCGAGGGAGATCCAGCCCAGTATCAGGGTCACTGGGAGAAAGCGGGGGAGATCCAGCCCAGTATCAGGGTCACTGGGGGAAAGCGGGGGAGATCCAGCCCAGTATCAGGGTCACTGGGAGAGAGCGGGGGAGATCCAGCCCAGTATCAGGGATCACTGGGAGAGAGCGGGGGAGATCCAGCCCGGTATCAGGGTCACTGGGAGAAAGCGGGGGAGATCCAGCCCGGTATCAGGGATCACTGGGAGAGAGCGGGGGAGATCCAGCCCAGTATCAGGGTCACTGGGGGAAAGCGGGGGAGATCCAGCCCGGTATCAGGGATCACTGGGAGAGAGCGGGGGAGATCCAGCCCGGTATCAGGGATCACTGGGAGAAAGCGGGGGAGATCCAGCCCGGTATCAGGGTCACTGGGAGAAAGCGGGGGAGATCCAGCCCGGTATCAGGGATCACTGGGAGAGAGCGGGGGAGATCCAGCCCGGTATCAGGGTCACTGGGAGAAAGCGGGGGAGATCCAGCCCGGTATCAGGGTCACTGGGAGAGAGCGGGGGAGATCCAGCCCGGTATCAGGGTCACTGGGAGAAAGCGGGGGAGATCCAGCCCGGTATCAGGGTCACTGGGGGAAAGCGGGGGAGATCCAGCCCGGTATCAGGATCACTGGGAGAAAGCGGGGGAGATCCAGCCCGGTATCAGGGATCACTGGGGGAGAGCGGGGGAGATCCAGCCCGGTATCAGGGATCACTGGGGGAGAGCGGGGGAGATCCAGCCCGGTATCAGGGATCACTGGGAGAGAGCGGGGGAGATCCAGCCCGGTATCAGGGATCACTGGGAGAGAGCGGGGGAGATCCAGCCCGGTATCAGGGATCACTGGGGGAAAGCGGGGGAGATCCAGCCCAGTATCAGGGTCACTGGGAGAGAGCGGGGAGATCCAGCCCAGTATCAGGGATCACTGGGAGAAAGCGGGGGAGATCCAGCCCAGTATCAGGGTCACTGGGAGAAAGCGGGGGAGATCCAGCCCAGTATCAGGGATCACTGGGAGAGAGCGGGGGAGATCCAGCCCAGTATCAGGGATCACTGGGGGAAAGCGGGGGAGATCCAGCCCAGTATCAGGGATCACTGGGGGAAAGCGGGGGAGATCCAGCCCAGTATCAGGGATCACTGGGGGAAAGCGGGGGAGATCCAGCCCAGTATCAGGGTCACTGGGAGAAAGCGGGGGAGATCCAGCCCAGTATCAGGGATCACTGGGAGAGAGCAGGGGAGATCCAGCCCAGTATCAGGGTCACTGGGGGAAAGCGGGGGAGATCCAGCCCAGTATCAGGGTCACTGGGGGAGAGCGGGGGAGATCCAGCCCAGTATCAGGGATCACTGGGGGAGAGCGGGGGAGATCCAGCCCAGTATCAGGGTCACTGGGAGAGAGCGGGGGAGATCCAGCCCGGTATCAGGGTCACTGGGAGAAAGCGGGGGAGATCCAGCCCAGTATCAGGGTCACTGGGAGAGAGCGGGGGAGATCCAGCCCAGTATCAGGGTCACTGGGAGAGAGCGGGGGAGATCCAGCCCAGTATCAGGGATCACTGGGAGAAAGCGGGGGAGATCCAGCCCAGTATCAGGGATCACTGGGGGAAAGCGGGGGAGATCCAGCCCGGTATCAGGGATCACTGGGGGAAAGCGGGGGAGATCCAGCCCAGTATCAGGATCACTGGGAGAGAGCGGGGGAGATCCAGCCCAGTATCAGGGTCACTGGGAGAGAGCGGGGGAGATCCAGCCAGTATCAGGGTCACTGGGAGAAAGCGGGGGAGATCCAGCCCAGTATCAGGGATCACTGGGGGAAAGCGGGGGAGATCCAGCCCAGTATCAGGATCACTGGGAGAGAGCGGGGGAGATCCAGCCCAGTATCAGGGTCACTGGGAGAGAGCGGGGG
This sequence comes from Heptranchias perlo, assembly GCF_035084215.1. Classification (NCBI taxonomy): domain Eukaryota; kingdom Metazoa; phylum Chordata; class Chondrichthyes; order Hexanchiformes; family Hexanchidae; genus Heptranchias; species Heptranchias perlo. The sequence continues at coordinate 217,613 of NW_027139336.1, forward strand.
AGATCCAGCCCAGTATCAGGGTCACTGGGAGAGAGCGGGGGAGATCCAGCCCAGTATCAGGGTCACTGGGAGAGAGCGGGGGAGATCCAGCCCAGTATCAGGGTCACTGGGAGAGAGCGGGGGAGATCCAGCCCAGTATCAGGGTCACTGGGAGAAAGCGGGGGAGATCCAGCCCAGTATCAGGGTCACTGGGAGAAAGCGGGGGAGATCCAGCCCAGTATCAGGATCACTGGGAGAGAGCGGGGGAGATCCAGCCCAGTATCAGGGTCACTGGGAGAGAGCGGGGA